>NC_084944.1:21399678-21497178 GCF_958298935.1 Phragmites australis | reverse complement strand
TATAGATAGAGAAGAATCATTCTGAGCGAGTCCATAAGAAGCGACCCACTTTTTCATCGGTTCTGGGGGAAGACCAAAGATCTTGCACGACTGGTCCGCTAGAAAAACTCAAAAGAGAAAGAAGTCTCGTTAATCTCTTCATGCTCATTCCAAGTTTGAAGTACCGTTTGGCCAAAGAAAAACCCACTTCTTGACACGATTGCCTCTTTATATAGATAGGTATAAGATCTATGGGGTTATTACTTAGAAGTCTATTTTGTACAAGATCCCCTCCTATCTGATAGAAAAGGGTCCCATGATCCCGAGCCGGTCTTATCTTGGCTCACAAACCCCAAGTTTGTCTATGAAGAGCTAATCTAATTGTATTAGTTTCTATAATGGATTTCTTATGTGGAATACTAATGGATAGGGCCTCGTTGCTAAGTGCTACGAGATCTAGTGCACTGGAACTTGTGGTTATGGACCCGAATCCTTTAGTATGGAACATTGTCTTTTCCAAGTAAAAACCCCTAGTATATGAAAGAATGAAAAGATGCTTTCGTTCTTGTGGAATAAGAAGCCCTCAAACCTTAATGAAAGGAAAATAGAAATTTTTCGTTAGGTATTTGACCAAATAGGATCGTCCAGTTCCTATAGAACCTATCACTAAAATACCCGATAGGGCTAAGCTGAATGAACAGGGTTTTCCATGAGATGGTAAATGAAAACGATTAGCCCCAGGTTTTGCAATAAGTGGTTGTTTGATAATGAGCAAGGAATATACGTCTTTCTGCTAAAGAGGATCTATTAAACTCATAATTCATTAGATCCTTGTTAGCAATGTTAACTAGGTATCATAAGTAAATGGATCCCGGTTGTTCAATCCTTTGATAACCAAGGTCATTCTTTGCTAAAGAGAAATGATCACTATGAGTCAAAATCAATAGAATTGGATCCATTCCAAATAGCGAGAATTAGGATTCTTGATCCCTCTCAATCTCTCTTTCAATTTCAGGATCCAGAGAGGTGTTTTCATAGTCATCTCCGAATATTTGCCATCTCTGAATATTTTTGATTTCATTTTTCTATGATATCTCTTTCTATATGAAAATTGGTTATTTATGATGTACGATGATCCCTATTAAGCATCCACGGCTAAATGGTTAAAGCACCCAACTCATAATTGGTAAATTTTCGGGTTCAATTCTTGCTGGATGCACGCGAACGGGAACATTCCATAAGTCTATTGGAACTGGCTCTCTATCCATGGAATCTCACCCATCATCCATACATAATGAATTGGTATGGTATATTCATACCATAACATAAGAACAATAAGAACTCAAATTCTTATCGATACTGGAACTCAGAGCATAGGAGGGAAAGTCGATTTATGGATGGAATCAAATACGTAGTATTTACAAAAAAGAGTCTTTGTTTATTTGGAAAGAATCAATATACTTCTAATATCGAATTGGGATTCACTAAGACAGAAATAAAGCATTGGGTCGAACTCTTCTTTGGTGTTAAGGTAGTAGCTGTGAATAGCCATCGACTACCCGGAAAGGGTAGAAGAATGGGATCTATTCTGGGACATACAATGCATTACAGACGTATGATCATTACTCTTCAACCGGGTTATTCTATTCCACTTCTAGATAGAGAAAATAACTAAAGGAGAATACTTAATAATACGGTGAAACATTTATACAAAACACCTATCCCGAGCACACGCAAGGGAACCGTAGATAGGCAAGTGAAATCCAATCCACGAAATAAATTGATCCATGGACAGCACCATTGTGGTAAAGGTCATAATGCCAGAGGAATCATTACCACAAGGCATAGAGGGGGAGGTCATAAGCGCCTATACCGTAAAATCGATTTTTGATGGAATCAAAAAGACATATCTGGTAGAATCGTAACCATAGAATATGACCCTAATCGAAATGCATACATTTGTCTCAAACACTATGGGGATGGTGAGAAGAGATATATTTTACATCCCAGAGGGGCTATAATTGGAGATGATGAGGACATCACTCCCTCGGATACATACAATGATCCTCCATTGAACTTTCAAGGTCCAATCACAAGAGCTCGCGCACGACAATTAAATTTAGAGGTGAGCTCGTTCCTAAGCAACTCTTTATATAATTTTGAGAATAGATTACTACCTAATGATTATGTGTTGCTTAGGAATCATGGAGAGGACAAAGAGACACATAGAGGAAGGCTTGGAGGCGTGGAGGAGCAGCTAGGACGTCCAACAACAGCAGGAGGTCCAGTCCAACTCGAGTCCGAATCAGCCTCGACCTCCAGGACCAGCGAGCAGTAAAACGGACGCCCAGGACGCATCCGGACTCCGTTTTCGACGATTCACATATGGTTGGAAAGATAATTTCATAAGGAAACCAATGGCGTTGTTTTGAGGTCCAAATTCCTTCTGAGTCAACGGGAAACATCGAAACAAGTCAGCGTCCAGAATCTGTCCCGGTGCTGCGTCACCGTTTTTGGTCCGTTGGGCCGTGTATCGTCGTTGAGCCCATTAGGGGGGCGTGACCAGGGGGTGTGACGACCCTAGACCCTTATTATCAGCTGCCGCCGCTCTCGTTAGGGGGGTTTTGCTTAGATTATTCTGTCAAGAACAGTCTCGCCGTTTCGTCGGTTTGTGAGACCCCAACTCGTGAGATTAATCATTCATCTGCAATTTGGTTGCATTCTTCCTTGTTCTTGCTTGTGTTCTTCGATTCGCAGGCAAGGATTTTAGCCTTCTTGGCGAGGTCAACCGTGCAACGCCGGTTGATAACCAGAGGAGACGTGGTGCTGCGATTGCGGGGTTTCGGATCGTGTTGTTCGGAAGCCGGATCGACTTGTGTCTCATTTCCACCAAATCGAGAGTTACCAGAACCTTTCGGAAGATCGGGAACCCTTGTTCATATAAAGAGTTCTATTCTCAAAATTATATAAAGAGTTGCTTAGGAACGAGCTCACCTCTAAATTTAATTGTCGTGCGCGAGCTCTTGTGATTGGACCTTGAAAGTTCAATGGAGGATCATTGTATGTATCCGAGGGAGTGATGTCCTTATCAGGAGATACTATTATTTCTGGTACAAAATTTCCTATATCAATGGGAAATGCCCTACCTTTGAGTGCGGTTTGAACTATTGACTTACGTAATTGGAAGTAACCAATTAGGTTTATGACGAAACCTAGAAATCGATCACTGATCCAATTTGACTACCTCTACGGGATATACCTCAACAGAAAACTGTTGAGTAACGGCAGCAAGTGATTGAGTTCAGTAGTTCCTCATAGAAAATTATTGACTCTAGAGATACGGTAATATGGAGAAGACAAAATTGTTTGAAGCACGCACAGAAGCGGAAGAGCCCCTTGTTTCAAAGAGAGGAGGACGGGTTATTCACATTTAATTTGATGGTTAGAGGAAAATTGAAAGCTAAGCAGTGGTAATTAAGACCCCCGAGTGAAAATAGGGATGTCTCCTATGTTACCCATAATATGTGGAAGTATCGACGTAATTTCATAGAGTCATTCGATCTAAATGCTACAGGAAGAACATAAGCCAGAATACGGAACGCGGAGACCTAGGATGTAGAAGATCATAACATGAGCGATTCGGCAGATTTGGATTCCTTTTCTATATCCACTCATGTGGTACTTCATCATACGATTCATATAAGATCCATCTGTCTAGAGATCATCATATACATCTAGAAAGTCGTATGCTTTGGAAGAAGCATGTACAGTTTGGGAAGGGGTTTTTTTTGAGAAAAAAGAAGAATGTACTTCAACCGATATGCTCTTAGGCACAGCCATACATAACATAGAAATCACACGTGGAAGGGGTGGGCAATTAGCTAGAGCAGCATGTGTTGTAGCGAAACTGATTGCAAAAGAGGGTAAATCAGCCACTTTAAGATTACCATCTGGGGAGGTCCGTTTTGCTTAGCAATAGTCGAACAAGTGGGTAATGTTGGGGTGAACCAAAAAAGTTTGGGTAGAGCCGGATCTAAGTGTTGGCTAGGTAAATGCCCCGTAGTAAGAGGCGTAGTTATGAACCCTGTGGACCACCCCCATGGGGGCGGTGAAGGGAAAGCCCCCATTGGTAGAAATCAGAATTCCCAAATTCGCCTCCGAAGTTTGAGTTTTCAATTTCCAAATATTTTTCTCATTTTCCGGCTGAACTTCAGAAAATTCTACAGGTCACGTCTTTCACTTGTTTAAGCTCAAATTTTCTGTGGTTCCCTCTTGTGTGCTCCTAAGTGAAAACAAATATCAAAAAAATAAAAATAAAAAGTCGAATTTTCCCAAAAAAACAACGACAGCCCAAAAAATAGAAAAAAGAGAGGGGCAAAAGAGGAACAATATCTAGAGGAGCACATAGAGAAGGGCAAAGTGAGCTGTGTTAGCGTGTGCTGTTTAGTTCTTTGTTTCTGTTGCTCTTGCTATCCATCATACTTGTTTCTCCACCTTGTTTATCACACATACTTGGTACTTGCAACACTTTAGGCCAGCAACGAGAACAAGTACTTGGGACTATAATTCAGCATTACTATCTGTTTCTGATTTGTGTTCCATATATACATATTTGTTCTCTTTGTTCCTTCCAAGCTCCACAGATTCTTCTGGACAGCACTGGTTTGCATCCCTGCAATCGCTCGCACGCCTTCCAGGTATCCTTTGCTTTGCTGGTAAGAACCCTGGTAAGAGCTTGGTAAGGTGTCTACCTTTGCTGATCTTGATTGAGAGGCACCACTCCACCTTTGTAGTACGATTATTAGGGATAACCTTCACTGTTTGTTGTTGTATTTGTTTCCACAATGTCAGTTGAAGGAGATAAAACGCCAAAGGACTTCAAGGAGTGTGTCAGCCAAGAGCAGCTACAAGCTGTTGTAGACAATGCTCAGAAGGAGATGAAGGAGACAGTCATCAAGGCTGTCACTGAAGCGATAATTGAGATGAAACTCGCAAACGCGGTTGAGCGGGTGGACAAACGGTTATCCGAGCTCACCGACAGGGTAAATGCTTTGGAAAACCGTCCTGTGCACAACGAAGATGTGAATGGAAGCAACACCGGTGATGAGTTGTATGATGACGATGTTAATGTTGATCCAGCAGCGACATTGCAAAACAGATTACGGCGTCGTCTTCGCACTAACACCACAAGTATGGGTGGCGTTTCACATCACCACCACCATCGAGGTATGTATAATCGAGCTCCTGAAGATCCTTATGCTAAGGTTAAATTTACTATACCTTCTTTTTCGGGACATTATGATGCTGAGGGATATCTTGATTGGGAGATGACAGTAGAGCAAAAATTTAGTGCCCACCAAGTACCTGAACAACATAGAGTTAGACATGCCACTAGTGAGTTTAAAGATTTTGCTATTATTTGGTGGACTGGTTTAGCTGCAGATGGTGCCACACCTCGTACATGGGAAGAGCTTAAGGTTGCTATGCGTGATAGATTTGTTCCCCCATCTTATCATAGAGACTTGCGTAAGAAATTGATGCGCTTAGAACAGGGAGATAAATCTGTGCAGGATTATTATGGTGAGCTTCAAAAGGGCTTGATGCGTTGTGGCATAGTAGAGGGAAACGAAGATTCTATTTGTCGATTTTATTCGGGTTTGAGACGTGAAATCCAGGATATTATTGATTATAAAGAATTTAACAATGTCAACCAGTTGTTTCAGTTTGCTATGCTTGCAGAGAAGGAGTTGCAGGGGCGTGAGCAGCAGAGCAAGTACAAGGCCAGCACCACATACACGCCGCGCACAGGACCATCCTTTGGGCTGTCCAAGCCATCCACTTACAGGGCTCCCTCACCAGCGAGCAAGCAACAAGCAGCTACGGCACCAAATCCGGTCACTACACGACCTTCAGGCTCAGGTAAAAATTCTGTTTTGCAGGGACCTTCCAAGAGTGCTTCCTCTGTTGCATCAACGGGACGCACCTCTGGCATTCAGTGCCATCGCTGCCATGGATTCGGTCATGTGCAGAAGGATTGCCCAAGTCAGCGGGCATACATTGCATCGGAAGATGGGTATATCAGCGCCTCTGACATTGAGGAAGAAGAAGAAGAAGAACCAGTTGTTGAGGAGAGCAACGAAATCTTGGGCAGTGATGACACAGCGACCTATAGGAGCATCATTGTGCAGCGGGCGCTCAGCACAAAGGTACAACAACCAGAGAAGCTGCAACGCCATAACTTGTTCTAGATTTTCTTCGTCATCCAAAATCGGCAAGCACGTGTCATCATCGATGGAGGTAGTTGTAATAATTTGGTGAGTTCAGATTTGGTCAAGAAGCTTGGCTTGACCACACGCCAACACCCCCATCCATATAACCTTCAGTGGTTTAATGATGCTGGAAAAGCTAAGGTAACACAAACTTGCAGAGTTTCTTTTTCCATTGGTTCCTATGCTGATTATGTTGACTGTGATGTGGTACCTATGGAAGCTTGCTCACTTTTATTGGGTCGACCTTGGAAATTTGATAATGATGCTATACACCATGGTAGAAGTAATACATATACTTTTATGCATAAAGGAAAGAAAATTACTTTGGTTCCTATGACCCCTACTGAAATTGTACAAGCTGATAAAGAACGAGCTGCTAATTTGCGTGATACTAAATCTGAAAATCAGCAAGTTGCTAATTCTCTTTACCCACCTAAAAAGGATAAGTCTGCACCTAGTTCTAAGGTAGAGGGCATAAAACTGAAGGGTGGTGTTATGCTTGCACTAAAAAGTGACCTTGCTGAAATTTCTAATAATGATATTTGCTACACCTTGGTTTGCAAACGAGTTTTGTATTTGCTTGATGATGTTATTAGTTCGATACCTCCTGCTGCCACTAACCTTTTGCAGGAGTATGAGGATGTTTTCCCAGCTGAGATACCCCCGGGACTGCCACCTATGAGAGGGATAGAGCATCAAATCGATTTGATCCCGGGAGCAACATTGCCAAATCGTGCTGCGTATCGAACCAATCCCGAGGAGACTAAGGAAATTCAGCGGCAAGTCCAAGAGCTTTTGGACCGCGGGTATGTACGTGAGAGCCTTAGTCCTTGTGCTGTTCCTGTGATTTTGGTTCCTAAGAAAGATGGTACTTGACGTATGTGTGTTGATTGTAGAGCCATCAATAACATTACTATTCGATATCGCCATCCTATTCCTAGACTTGATGATATGCTTGATGAGTTGTGTGGCTCTGTAATTTTTACAAAGATCGACTTGCGTAGTGGTTACCACCAAATTAGAATGAAACTTGGAGATGAATGGAAAACAGCTTTTAAAACTAAATTCGGATTATATGAGTGGTTAGTAATGCCTTTTGGTTTAACTAATGCACCTAGCACTTTCATGCGTTTGATGAATGAGGTTTTAAGAGCTTTTATTGGACGATTTGTGGTGGTTTACTTTGATGACATATTGATTTATAGCAAGTCTTTGGATGAACATATGGTTCACTTACGTGCTGTTTTTAACGCTTTACGTGATGCACGTTTATTTGGTAACCTTGAGAAGTGCATCTTTTGCACGGATCGAGTCTCTTTTCTTCGCTATGTTATTACTCCACAGGGAATTGAGGTGGATGAGATGAAAATTGAAGCCATAAAGAGTTGGCCGGTGCCCCAAAACATCAAACAGGTGAGAAGTTTTCTTGGACTTGCAGGTTTTTATCGTCGTTTCGTGAAGGATTTCAGCGCCATTGCTGCCCCCTTACACGAGTTGACAAAGAAAGGTGTGGTGTTCCATTGGGGTAAGGCACAAGAGGAGTCCTTTGACACTTTGAAGGACAAGCTTACGCACGCGCCATTGCTGCAACTTCCAAATTTTGGTAAGACCTTTGAGCTAGAATGTGATGCTAGTGGAGTTGGCATTGGAGGTGTTTTGATGCAAGAAGGTAAGCCCGTTGCATACTTTAGCGAAAAATTGCATGGCCCTGTTCTTAATTACTCTACGTATGATAAGGAATTGTATGCACTTGTACGTTCTTTAGAGACGTGGCGTAATTATTTGTGGCCTAAAGAATTTGTTATACATTCAGATCATGAATCGCTTAAGTATCTTCGTTCTCAAAATAATCTGAATCGTAGACATGCTAAGTGGGTTGAATTTATTGAATCTTTTCCTTATGTTATCAAACACAAGAAAGGGAAGGATAATATAATTGCTGATGCTTTGTCTAGACGATATGCTTTGTTGTCCCAACTTGATTATAGAATTTTTGGACTTGACTCAATAAAAGAACAATATGTGCTTGATCCTGATTTTAAAGATGTATTGCTGAACTGTAAAGAGGGACGTACATGGAACAAGTTTGTGATCAATGATGGATTTGTGTTTAGAGCTAACCGTCTATGCATTCCAGTTGGTTCCGTTCGTCTTTTGTTGTTGCAGGAAGCACATGGAGGAGGATTGATGGGACATTTTGGTGCTAAGAAGACGGAGGATATGTTGGCCACACATTTCTTTTGGCCAAAGATGAGGAGAGATGTTGAGCGGTTCGTGGCACGCTGTACCACATGTCAAAAGGCTAAGTCTCGCTTGAATCCACATGGTTTGTATATGCCTCTTCCTGTTCCTTCTATTCCTTGGGCAGATATTTCGATGGACTTTGTTTTGGGATTGCCTAGAACTAAGAGGGGGAGGGATAGCATTTTTGTTGTTGTGGATCGTTTTTCTAAGATGGCATATTTTATACCTTGTCATAAAAGTGATGATGCCATTTATATTGCTGACCTCTTTTTCAAAGAGATTGTTCGCTTGCATGGTATGCCTTCTACTATTGTTTCAGATCGCGACGCTAAATTTTTGAGTCACTTTTGGCGCACTCTATGGAATAAGTTGGGTACAAAACTATTGTTTTCAACTACTTGCCACCCACAAACTGATGGCCAAACGGAGGTAGTGAACCGCACTTTGGGTACCATGTTGAGAGCTATTTTGAAGAAAAATTTGAAGATGTGGGAAGAATGTTTGCCCCACGTGGAGTTTGCTTATAATCGGGCAACACATTCTACCACCAAGGTAAGTCCTTTTCAGGTAGTGTATGGTTTTACCCCTCGCGCTCCTATTGATCTTTTGCCTTTACCTACCACTGAAAGAACACATAGTGATGCTAGTGCACGTGCTGATTTTATTCGTAAGTTGCATGAAACAACTAAAATAAATATCGAAAAGATGAATGAAAAGTATAGAATTGCTGGTAGTGAAGGTAGGAAAGAAGTCAAACTTGAACCGGGTGATTTAGTGTGGTTACATTTAAGAAAAGATAGGTTTCCAGAGCTGCGTAAGTCTAAATTAATGCCAAGAGCTGCTGGTCCTTATAAGATAATTGAGAAAATAAATGATAATGCATATAAACTTGAGTTGCCACCCGAGTTCGGGGTTAGTCCTTCTTTTAACATTGCAGATTTGAAACCTTACTTGGGAGCCGATGATGAGCTTGAGTCGAGGACGACTCCAATTCAAGAGGGGGAGGATGATGAGGACACCACTCCCTCGGATACATATAATGATCCTCCATTGAACTTTCAAGGTCCAATCACAAGAGCTCGCGCACGACAATTAAATTTAGAGGTGAGCTCGTTCCTAAGCAACTCTTTATATAATTTTGAGAATAGATTACTACCTAATGATTATGTGTTGCTTAGGAATCATGGAGAGGACAAGAAGACACATAGAGGAAGGCTTGGAGGCGTAGAGGAGCAGCTAGGACATCCAACAACAGCAGGAGGTCCAGTCCAACTCGAGTCCGAATCAGCCTCGACCTCCAGGACCAGCGAGCAGTAAAACGGACGCCCAGGACGCATCCGGACTCCGTTTTCGAGGATTCACATATGGTTGGAAAGATAATTTCATAAGGAAACCAATGCCGTTGGTTTGAGGTCCAAATTCCTTCTGAGTCAACAGTAAACGTCGAAACAAGTCAGCGTCCAGAATCTGTCCCGGTGCTGCGTCACCGTTTTTGGTCCGTTGGGCCGTGTATCGTCGTTGAGCCCATTAGGGGGGAGTGACCAGGGGGTGTGACGACCCTAGACCCTTATTATCAGCCGCCGCCGCTCTCGTTAGGGGGGTTTTGCTTAGATTATTCTGTCAAGAACAGTCTCGCCGTTTCGTCGGTTTGTGAGACCCCAACTCGTGAGATTAATCATTCATCTGCAATTTGGTTGCATTCTTCCTTGTTCTTGCTTGTGTTCTTCGATTCGCAGGCAAGGATTTTAGCCTTCTTGGGGAGGTCAACCGTGCAACGCCGGTTGATAACCAGAGGAGACATGGTGCTGCGATTGCGGGGTTTCGGATCGTGTTGTTCGGAAGCCGGATCGACTTGTGTCTCGTTTCCACCAAATCGAGAGTTACCAGAACCTTTCGGAAGATCGGGAACCCTTGTTCATATAAAGAGTTCTATTCTCAAAATTATATAAAGAGTTGCTTAGGAACGAGCTCACCTCTAAATTTAATTGTCGTGCGCGAGCTCTTGTGATTGGACCTTGAAAGTTCAATGGAGGATCATTGTATGTATCCGAGGGAGTGATGTCCTCATCAGGAGATACTATTATTTCTGGTACAAAATTTCCTATATCAATGGGAAATGCCCTACCTTTGAGAGCGGTTTGAACTATTGACTTACGTAATTGGAAGTAACCAATTAGGTTTATGACGAAACCTAGAAATCGATCACTGATCCAATTTGACTACCTCTACGGGATATACCTCAACAGAAAACTGTTGAGTAACGGCAGCAAGTGATTGAGTTCAGTAGTTCCTCATAGAAAATTATTGACTCTAGAGATACGGTAATATGGAGAAGACAAAATTGTTTGAAGCACGCACAGAAGCGGAAGAGCCCCTTGTTTCAAAGAGAGGAGGACGGGTTATTCACATTTAATTTGATGGTTAGAGGAAAATTGAAAGCTAAGCAGTGGTAATTAAGACCCCCGAGTGAAAATAGGGATGTCTCCTATGTTACCCATAATATGTGGAAGTATCGACGTAATTTCATAGAGTCATTCGATCTAAATGCTACAGGAAGAACATAAGCCAGAATACGGAACGCGGAGACCTAGGATGTAGAAGATCATAACATGAGCGATTCGGCAGATTTGGATTCCTTTTCTATATCCACTCATGTGGTACTTCATCATACGATTCATATAAGATCCATCTGTCTAGAGATCATCATATACATCTAGAAAGTCGTATGCTTTGGAAGAAGCATGTACAGTTTGGGAAGGGGTTTTTTTTGAGAAAAAAGAAGAATGTACTTCAACCGATATGCTCTTAGGCACGGCCATACATAACATAGAAATCACACGTGGAAGGGGTGGGCAATTAGCTAGAGCAGCAGGTGTTGTAGCGAAACTGATTGCAAAAGAGGGTAAATCAGCCACTTTAAGATTACCATCTGGGGAGGTCCGTTTTGCTTAGCAATAGTCGAACAAGTGGGTAATGTTGGGGTGAACCAAAAAAGTTTGGGTAGAGCCGGATCTAAGTGTTGGCTAGGTAAATGCCCCGTAGTAAGAGGCGTAGTTATGAACCCTGTGGACCACCCCCATGGGGGCGGTGAAGGGAAAGCCCCCATTGGTAGAGAAAAACCCACAACCCCTTGGGGTTATCCTGCGCTTGGAAGAACTAGTAAAAGGAAAATATGTAACTAGGAATATGAAAAATTGCATTTTTGAAATTTGCAATAATGCGATGGGCGAGCGACGGGAATTGAACCCGTGCATGGTGGATTCACAATCCACTGCCTTGATCCACTTGTCTACATCCGCCCCTTATCCAGCTAAAGGATTTTCTCTTTTTTCCATTCATCATTATTCTATTTATTCTGACCTCCGTACCTCGATCGAGATAGTGGACATAGGATGCCACTCTTTAAAATGAAAAAAAGGAGTAATCAGCTATGACACGAAAAAAATGAATCCTTTTGTAGCTCGTCATTTATTGGCAAAAATAGAAAAGGTCAATATGAAGGAGGAGAAAGAAACAATAGTAACGTGGTCCTGGGCATCTAGCATTCTACCCGCAATGGTTGGCCATACAATCGCGATTCATAATGGAAAGGAACATATACCTATTTACATAACAAATCCTATGGTAGGTCGCAAATTGGGGGAATTCGTGCCTACTCGGCATTTCACGAGTTATGAAAGTGCAACAAAGGATACTAAATCTCGTCGTTAACTGAATTCAGAATAGAAAGATTTAGAATAAACAAAGAAATACCCAATATCTTGTTGAAACAAGATATTGGGTATTTCTGGCTTTGCTTCCTTTAAAATTCCTATATGTTAGTAGAAAAACCTTATCCATTAAGAGATGGAACTTCAAGAGCAGCTAGGTCTAGAGGGAAGTTGTGAGCATTACGTTCGTGCATTACTTCCATACCACGATTAGCACGGTTGATGATATCAGCCCAAGTATTAATAATGCGACCTTGGCTATCAACTATAGATTGGTTGAAATTGAAACCATTTAGGTTGAATACCATAGTGCTAATACCTAAAGCAATGAACCAGATCCCTACTACAGGCCAAGCAGCCAAGAAGAAGTGTAAAGAACGAGAGTTGTTGAAACTAGCATATTGGAAGATTAATCGACCAAAATAACCGTGAGCAGCCACAATATTATAAGTCTCTTCCTCTTGACCAAATTTGTAACCCTCATTAGCAGATTCATTTTCAGTAGTTTCCCTCATCAAACTAGAGGTTACCAAGGAACCATGCATAGCACTGAATAGGGAACCGCCGAATACACCTGCTACACCTAACATGTGGAATGGATGCATAAGGATGTTGTGCTCCGCCTGGAATACAATCATAAAGTTGAAAGTACCAGATATTCCTAAAGGCATACCATCAGAGAAACTTCCTTGACCAATAGGGTAAATCAAGAAAACAGCAGTAGCAGCTGCAAAAGGAGTTGAATATGCAACAACAATCCAAGGACGCATAACCAGATGGAAACTAAGTTCCCACTCACGACCCATATAACAAGCTACACCAAGTAAGAAGTGTAGAACAATTAGCTCATAAGGACCACCATTGTATAACCATTCATCAACAGATGCAGCTTCCCAAATTGGGTAAAAATGCAATCCGATCGCCGCAGAAGTAGGAATAATGGCACCAGAGATAATATTGTTTCCATAAAGTAAAGAACCAGAAACAGGCTCACGAATACCATCAATATCTACTGGAGGGACAGCGATGAAGGCGATAATAAATACGGAAGTTGTGGTCAATAAGGTAGGGATAAAACACCGAACCATCTGATGTAAAGACGGTTTTTAGTGCTAGTTATCCAGTTGCAGAAGCGACCCCACAGGCTTGTACTTTCGTGCCTCTCTAAAATGGTAAGATCTTGGTTTATTCAAATTGCAAGGACTCCCAAGCACACGTATTAACTAGAAATAAAATAGATAATAGAAGGCTTGTTATTTAACAGTATAACATAGCCTATATACCAATGTCAACCAAGCGAGCCCCAACGATTGGATTTCCATATAACAAAATTCACCAAACCAAAATATTTTGTAAATGAAGTGAGTGAAAATTCAAAACTCAGATTGCTCTTTTCTATTTTCCATATGGGTTGCCCGGGACTCGAACCTGGAACTAGTCGGATGGAGTAGATAATTCTTCCTTATTACAATAGAAAAAAAACCCCTCCCCAAAGCGTGCTTGCATTTTTCATTGCACACGACTTTCCCTATGTAGAAATAGCCTATTTCTATTCCGAGGAGGAAGTCCACTAATTTTTTTAATTAGTAAATCGATTCACCTACTATTTATTTAGGGGAACATTTCAGAATGGAAAATGTGAAAGTTTTATCTTGATATCGATCATTTTTAGTTTATTAGTTTTGTCTAAGTATTAATTAAGAGTAAGAGGATTCACCAGGTCATTGATATGGATAATATCCAAATACCAAATACGCTCACTGTGTGATCCATGGAAAGAAAAGTGAGTTGTTTTGGTGAACATCAAAGAAAAAACTTGCTCTTCTTCCGTAAAAAATTCTTCCAAAAATACCGAACCCAATCGTTGCATAAAAGTTCATACCGTACTTTTATGTTTACGAGCTAAAGTTCTAGCACATGAAAGTCGAAGTATATATTTTAGTCGATACAAAGTCCATTTTTTCGAAGATCCACTATGATAATGAAAATGATTTCTACATATCCGACCAAAGCGATCAAGAATATCCCAATATGATAAATTGGTCCAAACAGGTTTATTAATAGGATACCCCGATCCAGTACAAAATTGAGCTTTTGATAAGGATCCAATGAGGGGAGTAGCGGGGACTATAGTATCAAATTTTTTTCATTCGAGTATCTATTAGAAAAGAATTCTCTAGCATTTGATTCCTTACTAACAAGGTATTTATTGGTACACTTGAAAGGTACCCCAGAAAATCGAAGCAAGAGTTTGTTGATTGGTTTATACGGATCCTTTGCAGTTGAGTCCAGAAAGAGAAAAAATATTACGAGAAATTGACAAGGTAAGATTTCCATTTCTTCTTCAAAAGAAGAGTTCCTTTTGATGCAAGAATTTCCTTTCCTTGATATCGAGCATAATGCATAAGAGGATCCATAAAGAACCATATGGTTTTCCGAAAAAACCCTGGGTACATTACCCCAAAATGTTCCATCTTCCTAGAAAAGTGGATTCGTTCCAGAAAGGTTCTAGAAGATGTTAATCGTAAGAAAGAAGATTTTTTACGAAGAAACAACAAGAAAAATTCATATTTTGATACATAAGAGTTATATAGGAATCGAAATAGTCTTTTATTTTCTTTTTTCAAAAGAAAAATCGATTTCAATGAAGTAATAAGACTATTCCAATTCGAATAATAATTGAGAAAGAATCGCAATAAATGCAAAGATGGAACATCTTGGATCCGGTATTCAAGGAGTTGAACCAAGATTTCCAAATGGATATGATAGGGTATTTCTAGATGTGATAGATAATGTAAATGCAAAAATTTGTCTTCTAAAAAAGGAATATTCAATGAATAGATTGTAAATTTTGAAACTTTGGTATTTCTTTTTCTTCCAGACAAGATAGTTCTCCTAGCAAGAATGGGATTTCTACAACGATCGCAAACCCCTCAGATAGAATCTGCGAATAAAACTCAGGATAAAAATAATTGCTGTGATCCAAAAATCGATCTTGGTTAGGATGATTAACCCAATTAATCCAAAAATTCTGCTGATACATTCGAATAATTAAACGTTTCACAAGTAGTGAACTAAATTTCCTGTTATTACACCCTATAATTTCCACATGTTCGGAACCATTTAATCCATAATCATGGGCAAATGCATAAATATATTCCTGAAAGAGAAGTGGGTAGACGAAGTATTGTTGACGAGATTTCTGTTTTTCTGAATACCCTTCAAATTTTTCCATTTGTATTTCTACTTGAATCAGAGAAAAAAGCATTTCTCGGTTTATCAAATGATGATACATAGTGCAATATGGTCGAAACAGGGTGTTGCATTTTTTAATACAAACCCTGGAAAGAAAGGAAGTCTAATCCATGGATCTTTTTCTATCGAATTAGTTAATGTTTGTTCTAATTACAAAAAAGAACAAATCTTTTATTTTTGCAGGCCAATCGCTCTTTTGACTTTGGAATACAGCCTTTTTATCAATATACTGCTTCTTTTACACGCTCAATTCATAACATCCCTTTTAAATCCATAATCAAGAATAATTGGGATTTCTAAAAAAAAAGTCAAGGGTCCACTCATAGGAAAACCCAACCTTTCCCCGCATCAGGCACTAATCTATTTTTAACGTCTAATTAGATCGGGGAATTATTCCAATTAAGAAGTTAAGCTCGTTGCTTTTTATTTTACCAGAATTATAGCCAGGCTCTATCCATTTATTCACTAGACCCAGAAAATCAGAATTTTTTATTAAAAAAAATTGATTTTATTACGCCATGCTATTTTTTCCGTTCATTACCTTTGAGGATCAATCATGGTCTTCTAGACTCTATCAAGAGTCTGGACCAATTTGTTGCTTCACCCAAATGTGTAAAAGATCATAGTCGCACTTAAAAGTCGAGTACTCTAGCATTGAGTTAGCAACCTAGATAAAATAGGATCTTAGATACGATCGAAATCCAAAAATCGATGGAATTACACCAGACGCTCCTGCCAAAACATTGACTTAGCAAGACATCAAAAGAAAGATTTTATCACCCATGAAAAACACTCACATACCAAAATGAACAGATCCGGTTAAATTTCACTAAGGTTAAAAAAGGAGAAGCCCCAATCACAATGGAAAAATAGTCATTTTTTGAGCAACTTTTATTTAAAGAAATAAAATAATCTTGTATGTGTATGAGAGTACATGCAAGGGGGGCAACCCTATCATTTGAGCGAAGTGTAGACAGAAATACCTAATATGGAGTGATGATAAAGAGACCTATCTATCTACAAATTCTATTTGTTCAATAGACCTTTGTCAATGGAAATACAATCGTAAGAAAACCAATTAGATACAAAAAGGAAATAAAATAAGGGCTTTTGTTGGATTGGCACGACATAAATGCAGCAAAAAAAATAGGACTAAGAAAGAGGCAAATTGTGTCTAAATAATTAAGGGGTACTAGTGACCCTATCCTACCTTTTTATTCATTTAGTTCTTCAATTAACTCAAAGTTCTTTCTTTATCTTTAAAGAATTCTGCCTTCCTTAAAATATCATAAACAGTTCTTGTAGGTTGAGCACCCTTTTCAAGGAAATAGAGAATAGCAGGAATATTGAAACAAGTTTGATTCTTTATCGGATCATAAAAACCTACTTTTCGAAGATCTCTTCCTTCTCTTCGAGATCGAACATCAATTGCAACGATTCAGCAGACATCTTATTGGGTTAGATGTAGATAAACAATGCCCCCCCCCCCCCCTAGAAATGTATAGGAGGTTTTCTCCTCATACGGCTTGAGAAAATGATTCAAATTTATGTCTACAATACAAGTAGATAGAAATTAGACTATGACTTGCATTAATTTCCTTACAGCAAAGAAAAAGCAAATTTCATTTATACTCATGACTCAAGTTGGCTGTTGACTGACATACTTCAAAAGAAAAATCCTTCGAATTTTTTTGAGTCGTCTCTAAACTTTTTTCTTTATCTCATCTTGAACAAATTGACTTTTATTCCTTATTCTAATCTAATTCTATTGTTGAGACGGTTGAAAATCGTGTTTACTTGTTCCGGAATCCTTTATCTTTGATTTGTGAAATCCTTGGGTTTAGACATTACTTCGGGAATTCCTATTCTTTTTTCTTTCAAAAGAGTAGCAACATACCCTTTCTTTTTTTTCTTATTTCCTTCGATAAAGCATTTCCCTCTTCTATAGAAATCGAATATGAATGATTGATTCTGATAGCCTTTTAATTGAGAAAGTTTTTCCAATCTTCCAAAATTGGACTTTTTTCTTATTTTAACCTTTCGATTTCTATATTAAGGATAGACTGACAAAGTTGGCCTAATTTATTAGTTTTCACTAACCCTAGATTCTTTCCCTTGATAAAAAAGAAATTTTGACCTCTCGACCTCCATGGTGTACTATTTACATATAAACAACCCAACGCAAATTCGGTTCGGGACGAATAGAACCCACTATGTCGAACCAAGAGCATTTTCATTACTATGGAAAATGATGGATAGCAAAATCCACAATGGATCATGTCCTTCAAGTCGCACGTTGCTTTCTACCACATCGTTTTAAATGAAGTTTTACCATAACATTCCTCTAATTTCATTGCAAAGTGGTATCGAGAATTGATCCAATATGGATGGAATCATGAATAGTCATTAGTTTTGTATACTAATTCAAACTTGCTATCTTTGGAGAAATATGAATAAAAGAAATAATTATTTATCAGGGAAGACTTTGCAAAGATCCAATTTATTTAAACCCATATTCTATCATATGAATGAAACATAGTTCGAAAAAGATGAATAAAATAGTTTGCTTAAGACTTATTTATTATGGAATTTCCATCCTCAACAGAGAACTCGAGATGATCAATCCTGAAATGAGAAGGATCTACTCTTCTCCAACAAATAAACTATCAACCTCCAAAAAAGTTGAATTAATTTATTTACTAATATATTTTTCTGTAACAAAAACAATTAACTATTAACCAAATAAACTATGCCAATGAAAAGATTGGCAGTTTTTTGGTAGTTATAAAATTACCATACTTCTTTGACTCGAGTAACAAAAGAAAGAAAAAATGAAGTAAAAAAAAATTCGTGTAAAGTAAAATTAAGGTCTTTGCTTTTACTTATATCATTCTTTCTTTTTTTTAGGTAAAAGAAAGCACTAAAAATAAAAAATAAGAAAAGTATGATTTTTTTAATCCATTCTATCCAACAAACAGTTCTTACCTTATCATAAGCTTTCCAGAATGTACAAGGTCGCCTCAATTGGACTTCGTATGCGAGAATTATGCCCGTTTTAGTGACATGATATCTTGGGACTCTAAGTAGACTTTGGAGTTCGATTAGGACTTGATTTTGAATCTGAGTAGACTTGGCCTTTGAGTGATGATGTCCAGGTGAGCTTGTGGTGCTTCTCCCGTGTTCCTAGTCAATAAAACATCACCAAAATTTAGTAGTAATCCATCCAAGAAAGTATGAACAGCGAGAAACGAGTTCACCTGGTGGTTTAATTATCATGCATGGGCTCTTGTAATTGGATCTTGTATGATTTGAGGATTATTAACAGTATTGCTCTTATCTGAAGGAACCATGTCCTCATCATCTCTAGATGATAGGTGGCCCCGGCAGCCTGTGTTACAACTATGGGCGCATCGGCCACTTAGCATGGGATTGCCCTTATCCGAAGCTGGGAGCCGTGGTGAATGGTCCAAGGCCACCACCCGCTCAACACACTCCTCAAGCCTCCCAAACTACGCACGTCCCCAAACGTGGCCGAGTGTGTCACATCACCAACGAAGAAGCTCGAGAGGACGACAACGTGCTCATTGGTACGCTACTTGTGAACTCTCATCCAGCAGTTGCTCTTTTCGATTCGGGAGCATCCCATTCTTTTATCAAGGGTAGTTATGTTTTGAGTCACAATTTGGTCACCGAGACCCTACCCTCTGCCTATCACATTGATGCACCCGGTACTAAGTTGACAACCAACCAAGCTGTCCCTAAGGCTAAGATCCTCATTGAGGGAGTTCAGTTTTCTACAAATTTGATCTGCTGGATCCTAGAGGAATGGATGTCATATTAGGAATGAATTGGTTGGCCAAGTATGGGGCTCAGCTTGATTGTGCCAGGAGAGTCGTTTCTCTCAAGAATCCCAAGGGTAATCGGGTTTCTCTTCATCTTGGGGAGGGTTGTCTCCACTTGTACACTCTGAAGGTTGTCACAGCCACGGATCTCCTAGATATTCCTGTGGTATGTGAATTTTATGGTGTCTTCCAAGAAGAATTATCAGGAATGCCACCCGACCGAGCAGTGGAATTCTCAATTGATTTCTTGCCTGGTATGACCCCAGTTTTGAAGAAGTCTTATAAGATGCCACCAAATGAGTTGGTGGAGTTGAAGAAGCAGATTCAGGAGTTGCTATCAAAGGGTTTCATTCGTCCGAGCTCATCACCCTGGGGATCCCTGGCGCTCTTTGTGAAGAAGAAGGATGGTACTCTGCGGATGTGTGTTAATTACCGTCCGCTGAATGAGGTCACGGTCAAGAATAAGTATCCGCTTCCTAGGATAGATATTCTATTTGATCAGATAATCGGTGCCCGTGTTTTCTCAAAGATTGACTTAAAAGTTTGACTGGAGGATATTCCAAAGACGGCTTTCTCTATTCGCTACGGACTTTATGAGTTCACCGTCATGTCCTTCGGCTTGATGAATGCTATGGCGTTCTTCATGTATTTGATGAACACGGTGTTCATGGAGGAACTCGACAAGTTTGTCGTGGTTTTCATCGACGACATTCTCATATAGTCCAATACTATAGAAGAACATTCTAAGCATCTCCGAGTTGTTCTTGGCCAACTTTGAGATGACCAAGTTTAGCAAGTGTGAGTTCTGGCTCAAGGAAGTCGCTTTTCTAGGTCATGTGTTGTCTGAGAGCGGAGTTGCCATTGACCCGAGCAAAGTGCAAGAGGTTCTCAATTGGGTTCAGCCCAAGAATGTCACCGACATCTGGAGTTTTCTCGGATCGACTTGCGGGTTATTACCGCTGGTTCATCGGGAACTTCTCCAAGATTGCTAAGCCCATGACTGAGCTATTGAAGCAAGAAAACATGTTCAAGTGGTTGAGTGAATGTGAGTTAGCTTTCCTGATTTTGAAGAAACTGCTCATGACCGCTCCCGTTCTCGCTCAGCCTGAGGTACACAAAGGTTTCAACGTCTATTGCGATGCTTCCCGCATAGGCCTCGGATGTGTCCTTATGCAAGAGGGCAGAGTTGTGGCTTATGCCTCACGCCAATTGAAACGCCACGAAGAGGACTACCCAACCCATGATTTAGAGCTTGCGGCAGTTGTGCATGCCTTGAAGATTTGGTGCCATTATCTGCTAGGAAATATGTGATGAATCTATACAGATCACAAAAGTCTCGAATACATTTTCACTCAGGCCGATCTGAACATGAGACATAGAAGATGGCTCGAGTTGATCAAGGATTATGAACTGGAAGTTCATTGTCATCCCGGCAAGGCGAATGTTGGTGCTGATGCACTGAGTAGGAATGCTCGATGCAATTGCATTATGGACAAGCCTGGAAATGCCACACTTTGTGATGAATTTCAGAGACTTGGTCTCAAAATAGTTCCGGAGGGATTTCTTGCAAATTTGGAGATCAAATCCACCCTCTTGGATGAAATCAAGGCAGCTCAGAAGGATGATAAGGGCATGGCCTGAATCTGGGATAAAATAAAGGATGGCAAGGCTGCCTATTTTTTGAGGATGACCAAGGTGTATTGTGGTTTGGGAACTGGCTAGTGGTTTCGAAAGTCAAGGCATTGAGGATGAAAATTCTGGATGAAGCTCATGATTCTTTGCTATCCATCCATCCCGGGAGCACAAAGATGTACCAGGACATCAAGCCTAGATTTTGGTGGACTTGCATGAAGCGAGAAATCGCTCGATATGTTGCTGAGTGTGATATCTGCCGAAGAGTGAAGGCCAAGCATCTTAAGCCGGCTGTTACGCTTTAACCTTTGTCTATTCCATCCTAGAACTGGGAGGAGATCGGTATGGATTTCATTACCGGGTTGCCAAATACCTCACATGGATATGACTCAATTTGGGTCATTGTGGACCGATTGACAAAGTATGCTCATTTCCTTCCTATCAAGACCGCGTATTCGGTCAAGCAATATGCAGAGTTGTACCTCACTCGAATTGTTTGCCTTCATGGAATTCCAAAGAAGATCATTTTTGATTGAGGCACTCAGTTCACTTCTTATTTCTGGAGAAGCCTGCATAAGGGCATGGGGACTGAGCTCTTCCACAGCACCGCATACCAACCCAGACTGATGGTCAAACCGAGGGGGTGAATCAGATTCTAGACGACATGCTTCGAGCTTGTGCTCTCACATATGGGAAGAAGTGGGAGATATGCTTGCCATTCATCGAGTTTTCTTACAATAACAGCTACCAAGCGAGTATTGAAATGTCGCCATTTGAAGCTCTCTATGGTGGTAGATGCCGAATGTCATTGAATTGGTCCGAATCCGGCGAAAGGGCTTTTCTAGGTCTGGATTTGGCCAAAGAGGTAGAAGTGCATGTTCTGACTATCCGAAAGTGTCTTCTCATGGCTCAATCATGACAGAAGAGCTATGCGGATCACCGCCAGAGAGAACTTGTGTTCAAGATTGGAGGCTTTATGTATCTTAAGGTTTCTCCACTCAAAGGAGTTCGATACTTTCAATTCAGAGAAAAGCTAGCACCCCGATACGTGGGACCATTCCAAATTGTTGCTTGGTGTGGTGAGGTGGCCTATCAATTGGACATGCCTCCGTCCCTCTCCGCTATCCACAATGTGTTCCACGTGTTGCAACTGAAGAAATGCCTTCGAGTTCCAACCAAAGTGATCGAAGTTGCAAACCAAGAGTTGCAGCCGGATCTTTCATATTGTGAGTGACCAATCCGAATCTTGGATGAAGCGGAACGCAAGACTCGACGACATTCCATAAAGTTCATCAAAGTCCAATGGAGCAACCACACCAAAGACGAGGCAACATTGGAGTGTGAGGATAAAATCCGCTCCAAGTATCCCAAGCTTTTTGAGAACTTGTAAATGTTGTTGTAATTTTGCACAATTTGGACAACTCACATGTCTATATTCATCATCGTGTTGAATGGAAATTTTATTCCAAAGAGTGCACTTAGAAACCTTTCAACCGGGAGAAACCTGCTCCTGGCTGTCTGACTGCTCTTGATCTGTCGGTCTGACCGCCAGAGGCGTTAAGACTTCCAAAACCCTCTGTTGGCTCACGGTCTGACCGGTGCCTTCTCCCTAAGTTGACGTGATTCTTTCCAATTGAGGAGAAATCTTTCCCATTCCACCACCGTCACCTTCTCCCTAAGTCTATGGAATCTCGGGACGAGATTCTTCTTAAGGGGGCAGGTTTGTCATGTCCCAAAATTCTAATTACGTAATTAAGCATGCATGATCATCATCGCAAGTAATTATGCGTATTTGTTTATTGAGTTGAATTAAAATGTGTTTCAAGTACTTTGGAGAATCCCCAAATACTTAGATGGTTTAGAGCACTTTGGAGAAGCCCCAAATACTTTGAAAAAGGTGGAGAGTAAAGATAATGGGACACTTAGGAAAATTCAGCAAAAATCGCCCTCGCAGTCTGACTGGGCTTACCCACGGTCTGACCGCCAAGTGTGCAGCCACGTAGGCTAACCACGTGGACTTACCGCGGTCTGACCGGGAGCATTGGTGGTCTGATCGCCAGAGCTCACCAGAGGCGCCACTTAAGGCAATCGATCTCTCTCTCACTCTCTCACTCTTATTTGCTCTCCCTCTCTCCACCAAACCTTAGAAATAGAGGAGTGATCCATTCGCCACGTTCAAAGACCGGAGATCGACGGAGGGGACTCCCACGAGCTTCCCGGAGGACTTCCCCAAGTCTTCCCCCTCTTTTCCCCGCTGGATTCGCTTCCCACGCCATTTTCTCCCACCCCGAGTTCCGTCACCCTCCGAAAGCCAAATTGGTGGATCGAAGCGTCCCAAGGAAAACTGATCCAATACAAAGTTCACCCCCCCAAGATGAACCTCCCTATACCCTTCTTCTGTCGTGTCCTAGTTCGTGGCGGTCTCTGTTTCGATTTTCACCACAAAAACCATAGCTTCACCTAGATCCAATCCATGAGGTATTGTGAGTTTAGCGCGGTGAATGTTGTCCAAATAACTTTAGAAGAACTCCACTAGCCCTATGGAGCACTTTGGTACCCTTCGTCATCAAAGGTTTCACCGGAGTCCTCGCTGGTGACCCTGCAAGGGTGCTGCTGGCAAGGTCTGGCGGTCTAACTGCCAATAGGTTTGGTCTGGTTGCTGGTTAGGGCTGGAGAATTTGAGTTGAAAACCCTATACAAGGGTCAAACCACCACTAGGGCCGATTTGACCGCCATACGGCGGTCTGACTGCCAGCATGCCTGTGGTCTAGCCGCCAGAGGCCGAAACTCTCTGCAAGCTGGTAGTCTCACCGCCACCTCTACGTCGGTCTGACCACCAGGCATGCAAGGCTATGTGCACTTAGTCTAGCTTATCCGGGGTTTCAAACTTTGAAACCCTAATCACTTAGCGATCTTTTGCAAATGTTTTCAAAGCTCAGTGCTCTAGTATTATTCAAGCATGCATCATGTCACACTTTTCCATCATTTATTATTTATTTAATGCATTCTTATTCCATTTAGAGAGCGTTGCGCCGACGATCCAAGCGAGTGAAGGCGATGCCAACCTCCCAAAGTTTTGCGAGTGTTGTGCGGGAAGTATCAAGCAAACCCCAGAGCAGCAAGGCAAGCATCTAAGCATATTGCACCCTTTGATTGAATTATGGAGTCTAAATTGATAAGTTATGCTTTATGTAAGTTTACATTTTCAGTGAGTCGATATCGGACGTCTATGGGTAGAACCTATGTTGATGCATTACCTCTACCTTGAGTTGTTGATTATCCATATCCTTGTAGCCTTGATAGCATTGTCGATGTCTAACTTAAGAGTTGTTCGAAATGTTTAGCAATGCATAGGTCCTTGGTAGAAGTCGAGCAATGGTTCATCCGTTGTTCGCGAGCTTAGAGATTACTTATTGTTGACAAACGTTGATTTTGATATTGATGGTTGGATGAATGGTGAGGTTGAGGCAAGATGTGGGCAGTGCTAAGGGTATCTTCTGCCCCGGAGGAGTTCCTCGGGGTAGTTCGGGAGAGGAACCCAGGCACCATAGACCGCTTGCATCGTTTAAGCACCGTCCGTCGATGCAGTTGGCTCTAGCACTTTCCGTACTAACCACATGTTGATCTAATGGTAAGATAAGCTGAATATCATACACCATGCCAACACTTGCCTTGCGCCCCTATGACGCGTAAGAGAAAAAGAAAAGGAGAAGCAAGGTGGTGGGGAGCCGGAGGTGGCCAGGACACGCTTGCGGTAACCCCGGTGCCATAGGCGCATTGCAAGTGGGTGGTTTCAGGTATGAGAAAGGTTGACACGGGTACTCCCTTGGGTGGGCCTGTGTGATCACTCAAGCCATATGGTCCTCGTGTCCTGGTGGTAAAGTTGTCTCGCTGTCGGTCATGAGCATGCTCCTGTCCATTTGCATCGGTCATAGAGTCACGAATGTGGGATGGTTGGTATGGTTTTGTTAGGCATGGTTGTCGATGGTCGTTGATTACATGAGATGGTTCTATTTATATTTACATTCATGTTGTTTGCAGGCTTGGAAAGGTTTGTTTGGTTAAGTATAGTTGCTCACACATATGTCTCTAGGTTGCTTACGCATATGATTTTACTTAACCTTGTGGCCTTCTCCTTGCTAATGGCTCAATGCATAATCCTTGGAGTTGGGTTATCTATATGTACCCTGTATGAATTAAGTCTTGCGAGTACCTTCGTACTCACGCTACTCTTTCAGGTACGTCTAGTGAGGAGGAGCTCGTTTTTGGCTACTTCACACTCGCCGATGTTGGTGGTGGGCTTGAGTAGGCAACTACTCTCGCGTGGTGAAGCTTTTGGGGTGGAGCCTAAGGGCATGTGGCTCCACTCTTCTTTTGTTGTCTACATTTCTGTTTTCGCTGCGTAGTTGATCTAACTGTTTGTGTAAATTGTTGTAAATGGTTGAATGCTTAAGAACTTGTAATATAATGTTAATCACTCACTCTTTCTTATGCTTTGTTGTGATGTTATATGTTGGAAAGGCATGTGTTCCGATTTTGGGCACAAAACACATGCCGGGACAACCTGGATGGTATTCTGGTTAATCATTGAGGTTGTCATTATGAATAATGATCCTCCTGATGATTAATTGGAATACTATTTGGACGGTTCCCCACATATATTTTGATGATATCTTGATTTGTAGAAAGTCACATGAACTACATATTGATCATCTATGTGCTGTTTTTAATGTTTCGAGAGATGCACGTTTGTTCAGTAACCTCGAAAAGTGCATCTTTTGTATGGATCGAGTCTCTTTTCTTGGCTATGTTGTTACTCCACATAGAATAGAGGTGGATGAAGCAAAATTTGAAGCCATAAAGAGTTGGCCGACCCTTGAGACTGTTACATAGGTGAGAAGCTTTCATGGTCTTGCGGGTTTCTATCGGCGCTTTATGCGTGATTTTAGGACCATTGCTGCTCCATTGAATGAGTTGATAAAGAAAGGAGTAGTTTTCAAATGGGGACCTGCACAAGAAAGAGCATTCAACTTATTGAAAGAGAAGCTTACCCACGCTCCATTGCTCCAACTCCCTGATTTCAGTAAGACTTTTGAGCTAGAATGTGATGCTAGCTTAGTTGGAATTGGAGGTGTGCTAATTCAAGAAGGGAAACTGGTTGCTTATTTCAGAGAGAAGTTAAGTGGGCCAAGTATGAATTATTCTACCTATGATAAAGAATTGTATGCTTTAGTTGGAGTGCTTGAAACCTGGCAATATTATCTATGGCCCAAAGAATTTGTTATACATTCTGATCATCAATCGATGAAACATATTAGAAGTCAAGCTAAACTGAATAAACGACATGCTAAATGGGTAGAATTTATTGAATCTTTTCCATATGTCATAAAACATAAGAAAGGTAAAGGCAATGTGATTGCTGATGCACTTTCTAGGCGTTATACTATGTTATCTCAACTTGATCATAAGATTTTTGGTTTAGAGACCATTAAGGACTTATATGCTGCTGATTTAGACTTTAAAGAAGTGCTTGAACATTATAAAGAAGGGAAAATATGGAATAAATATGTGTTGAATGATGGTTTACTCTATCGTGCTAATAAGCTATGCATTCCAGCTAGTTCTGTTCATTTTTTGTTGTTGTAGGAGGCGCATGGAGGAGGTTTGATGGCACATTTTGGAGCAAAGAAAACTAAAGATGTGTTGGCTGCCGACTTCATTTGGCCAAAGATGAGATGCGATATTGAGCGCTACGTGTCACACTGCACCACTTGCAATAAAGCTAAGTCTCGCTTAAATCTACATGGTCTTTACATGCCTCTTCTTGTTTCTATTGCACCATAGGAGGATATTTCTATGGATTTTGTTTTAGGATTGCCTAGGAAAAAGAGGGGGAGGATAGTATATTTGTAGTTGTGGATCAATTTTCTAAAATGGCGCATTTTATATCTTGTCACAAGAGCGATGATGCTACAAACATTGCTGATTTATTTTTTCAGGGAAATTGTTCGATTGCATGGAGTACCTAATACTATCATCTCTGATCGTGACATAAAGTTTTTGAGCCACTTTTGGAGATCACTTTGGAACAAATTGATAACAAAGCTACTATTTTCTACTACATATCATCCCCAAATTGACGGTCAAATAGAGGTTGTCAACTATACATTATCGACCATATTGCGGGCTGTTCTAATGAAGAATTTAAGGATGTGGGAAGAGTGTTTACCATATATTGAATTTGCATACAACAGGTCGGTACACTCCACCACCAAGGTAAGTCCGTTCCAGGTAGTCTATGAATTTAATCACCCTGCTCCTATTGATTTACTTCCTTTTCCTACTTCTGAAAGTCTTAATTTAGATGCACCTCTATGTGCTGAATTTATTCTTAGGTTTCATGAAACAACTAAAAAGAATATAGAGAGCATGACTGAAAAATATAGGTTTGCTGGAAGTAAAGGTAGGAAAGAGATAAAATTTGAACCGGATGATTAGTTTGGTTACATTAGAGAAAGGATAGGTTTCAAATATTAAGAAAATCAAAGTTGATGCCTAGTGTTGGTGGTCTGTTTAAGATAATTGAGAAAATAAATGACAATGCATACAAATTGGATCTACCTGTAGATTTTAGGGTTAGTTCAACATTTAACTATTGGGGGAAATACCCCAGCCTACAGGCATTACAAGGGAGTCTCCATCTGGTGCTACTCCGAAGCCCTAAGGTTTCGGGCTCCCTGCAGAGACTACTTGTTCGCAGAAGACATTTTCTTCCGCCAACAGCACGCTGTCCATGGGGATCTGAACATAGAAGTACAAAGAGAGGTAGAACACCACCAAAGACCACCAAGGTGCTTGCCCTAGCAGCCATTAACATCGCCACACCCATGAAGAAATATGCAGGGCAACTGCGACCAAACACACCATGTGCCCCCACTAGCTTCACAGCTAGGTGGAACGGCGACCCTCCGGCCAACGATGACCCAATAGCTTGGGTTGGCATGGAGGTCCAGGCCAGCGCGGAGGCCTTCCAACAGTGGCACGGCAAAGACCTTGCCGCACCATGGGAGGTTCCGGCTGAGACTGCAGCCATAGACGTTGCTCTCACTGCAAGAAAATTGTTATTTTGTGACGAAAATCCTTGCGATGACAACAATTTTTGTCATGTATTGTACCATTTTATGATGGTGGAAACACCGCCGTCACAATATTGGACTTGTCGCAACTATATATGACAAAAACTTAAAAAGTGTCACAAAAGGTGATGAGCGTTCGTCATAAAATCCACTATCCTAGTGCCGATCTGTGGGAGGATTTTATAGTTTTTGTGACGATTGTGTAGGTGTCATATATTGTTTGGTTTATTATGGCAACCTTGGCCATCATAGAAGGCAGATGCACTGACCATGTATCCGTGTTTTTTATGACGAGTGTTTGTTTGTTGTCACAGATTGTCGGCTATTCCTCTCGCGGAAATTCATCCTTGGTTGTTCGATGCCCTAGCGCGGTGGCGCCCCCTATTGTCCCTAACTCATATGAGCTTGCAGCAGGTCCAATCTTTGATGCTCTTTGCTCCTCTTAGCCTCCCAATTCGTTGGTTGTAGGCAAGGGAAGACGCACGGTTGAGGGATTGGACATCAGAGGTGAGTTCATTTGTGCGTTCCATGTGCAGATGATTTGATAGTCCATTAAGATTTGCATGAACTATGAAAATTGGTGTGTTTGAAGCTATGCCTTGTGGATTCTCATTTCTAAAACCATGGCTTCATTGCTTGCTCAGTTAATAAATCGATTTGAACTAGCTATAGCGGCAAGCCGCCCATAGGGTGGTCAATGAAATTCCTAAACAAGATATTCATGTTGCTGTTGGTCAAATATCTAACTCTGAACTCATTTTTCCCTAGGATAAAATGGATAGGAGCTGGATTTATAATAGTTTGCCATTTACTGCTCCATTTTTGGCTGGTGTGGATCAATTTATGCAACATGTCAGAGCGCATTTCAGTGAAAATGAAGAAATAAAATGCCCTTGCTGCCGATGCCTTAATCAGAAAATGCTATCTCAAGATGCAGTGGAGGATCACATTAATATTTTTGGTATGTCAAAGACCTACACTCGGTAGATACACCATGGAGAATCAGCTAGTGATGAGAAATGTGATGGCAATGATGATGGCCATGGTTATGGTGAAGATCAAAAAGGGTTGTATGGTGAGGGTCTTGGGATTGGAGATGGTGAAGACGACATAGAAGAGAATGGTGGTGGAGTTCAAGGTTTAATTGAGGATCTATACACAATTGCAAACAATGGAACTAGTGGAAACATATATGCAAAATTGATGGAAGAAGCAAAGTAGGAACTTTATCTAGGCTGTATAAAATTCTCAAGGTTGTCTTTCCTAATTAAACAGCTTCATATAAAGGTATATAATCGGATTACAAACTCAGGTTTCAATGCATGCTTCAGTTGCTTTCATCGGTATTACCAAATGGTACCGCTCTACCAAAGTCCTTCAATGAAACCAAGACTATACTCTGGCAAGTTGGGTTTGGATATGAGTCAATTCATGTTTGCAGATATGATTGTGCATTATTCTAGAAGGAGCATGCAAATGATATCCAATGTCCAGTATGTGGTGAGTCAAGGTGCAAAGAGAACAGTGAGGGGAAAAAGAGAGTTCCCCACAAGGTGCTTCGGTATTTCCCAATAATTCCAGGACTGCAAAGGCTTTTTGTGTTAAAGGATAGAGCTAAACTTGTACAATGGTACAAGGAGAAGAGGGTGCCCATTGAAAATGAAATGAGACATCCTGCAGATGGAGAAGGTTGGAAAAATTTTGATAGGACCTTTGAGTCATTTGCACAAGATCCTCACAATTTAAGGCTAGGCATTGCTATAGATGGTTTCAACCCGTTTGGTAACATGAGCAACGCGTATAGCATGTGGCCAGTGATAGTAGTACCATATAATTTTTCACCATGGATGTGCATGGAGCAATCCAATTATATGTTGGCTTTACTTATTCCAGGACCAAAATCACCAGGAAAAGAGTTTCATGTATACATGCAACCTTTGATACAAGACTTGATTCATCTTTGGAATGGAGTTCCTACTTATGATGCATATGGTAGAGAAAAATTTTCACTGCGTGCAGCGATTATTTGGGGAATTCATGATTATCCTGCATTAGGCACTATGAGAGGGAGAAGCACAAAGGGTTACTTCGCATGTGTGCACTGTGACGAGGATCCGTGCTCGGAAGGGTTGAGAAACAAAATTGGGTATGTTGGCCACCGTCGATTTCTACTGCGTAACCATCCATGGAGGAAAAATAAAGCTTTCAATGGGAAGATTGAACATAGGGATAAACCAAGAAAATTTTCTGCTGATGAAGTGTTGAGGAGGTTGGAGAAAGTTCAAAGTGTTCCAGGTAAGCATCCTGCAAATAAGAAGAGAAAACGCACAAACAAGGATGAACCAACCTGGCATATTAAGGTTAGCTTGTATGATTTGCCATATTGGTGGAAACTTAAGTTACAACACAACCTAGATGTTATGCATATAGAAAATAACATATGTGATAACATCATTGGGACCCTTCTTGACATTGAGGGCAAGTCAAAGGACACAATTAGTGCTAGACTTGATTTGGAAGATCAAGGTATAAGGAGAGAGCTGCATATGCAGGAAGAAGGTAATTCCTACTCCAAGCCAAAAACATGCTATATTTTGAACAAGGAGGCAAGGAGAAATTTCTGTCAGTTTCTTAGTGTAGTTAAATTTCCAGATGGATATGCCTCTAACATATAAAGATGTGTGGATCTCGATGGATGTAAAATGCATAGGCTGAAAACACATGACTCCCATATACTCCTTCAGCGTATTTTACCAGCTGGCCTGCGAGGATTGGTGCGAGAAGATGTATATGAGGCAATAGCTTAGTTGGGAACCTTTTTTAGACAACTATGTGCTAAGACACTAAAAGTTGATGTTGTGCATCGGTTAAAGGATGAAATCGTACTAATCTTGTGGAAGCTAGAGAACATTTTTCCTCCTGCATTATTTGATGTCATGGTTCATCTAGCTATGCATTTACCTGATGAGGCCATTCTAAGGGCCCCGGTTCAATATGGATGGATGTATCCCATAGAACGACGGTTGTGCACCTTCAAGAGATTTGTGCGCAATAAAGCAAGACTAGAAGGATCTGTTGCATAAGCATATACTGCATATGAGTGTTTGTTACATTGCTCAATCTATTTCAGTGACATTCAAAGAAAATTCAGCAGGGAAGAAAGGAACAAAGATGGGCGAGAAAATATCTTGGCCGATGATTTATCAGTTTTTGCACATGGTATTAATGTATTGGGAGCTTCAAAACTGAAATACATGGATAGTGAATATGAATCGATGGTTTGGTTTGTGCTTAATAATTGTCCTAAGGTTGATCAATACAAAGAGTAAGTCCCAATTTGCATAAATTTGCAAAGTTATTCAATGTCACTCCCATTACAAACTCACATATGTTTTGTGTTTCATAGGATATTTAGAGATGCACTGGAGCAAGAAAATGCTGATAACATTGAGCAAAGAATGGGGAAAGAATTTCCAACGTGGTTTCAGAACCATGTAAGTGCAAGTCTCAGTTTGTTTCTGATTTTTATAAAATATCATAATTGATAGTTTGCCTTACTTGCCTACAAATTTGCAGGTTACATCATGGAGGGATAGGAGATGTCGATGACGACCTTTATGCACTCGCATGTGGTCCTGATAAGCGTGTGAGATCATACTCTACATGTGTGATAAATGGTGTTCGATACCACACAGTCGCTCGTGAGGCGCACAGGAAAACTCAAGATTGTGGCATTAAGATTGAAGGTACACACAATAATGAAACTATAAACTTCTATGGGATCCTAACAGAAATTATAGAGTTGACTTATATTGTAATAAGAATGGAGCTAGATGTGTGATTTTATTATGATGTGAGTGGTTCAATCTAGAGGGAAAGAATAACCGTATGAAAGATGTGATTACTTGAAAAGCATTAATGTTGGAGGTTGTTGGTACAAGAATGATCCATTTATTCTCGCCACACAAGCATCACAGGTATTTTATTTGGAAGATATAAAATTTGGCAAAGGTTGGCGAGTTGTGTAGGATTTTGATCACAGGCACATATATGACGTGATAGAATCTGAGGAAAGTCATAGTAACAAAAATGAACTACATGTGCGGTTTGAAGTGGCATATCAAGTAGATAATTCTTCATCAGAAGCTTGCGTTCTGGGAGGCATTAATCCTGATCTGGATTTGTTGCACCGTGCTGATGAGACTTCAACTAATATCGATTCTCAGATTGTTGACAAGATCCGCAACCATGAAGCACCACCTCATGGCAACGAAACTGATAGTGAAGATGAAAATGACACATTAATGGAGTATTGTAGTATTGATGAGGCCAATGCCTCAAATTATGAAACTGATGATGAGTAATGTATGCAATTCATAATATTAGCATAACTTTGTAACTTTAACATGTACTCCTGTACTTTGCAACTTTATCTCTATTTCTCTAGTTTTGATCAATGCTCGATGCCCAATTGCATATTCACAACATGGCTATGTTCAGATCATTTTTATTTCTGCTTCTCAACATTTCTGAAAATTGCAATACCTGTCCTGACATTGCTGCATATTACAAGCAAAAGAAATAATTCATTTCTGAATAGGGGTCTGTTGTCATCACATTGCTTCAATAATATTAGACAAAGAGCCTTGTTTTCATACATATGTGAATCACATTTGAACTTGTTACAATTTCTTGTCACACTACTACATTGTGCTTGCTGCTAGAGTGCTTTTTGTGCACTAAGTACATGCAAAACCACTGAAATATGGCATACTTCTACTGCTAGCCTACATTCTTCACTTCTTGTGTCATGTTTTTCACCTCAAACATAACCTTCTCCAATGGTTCCACTCGTTCCTTCAAGCCACCTATTGCTTCAAGCTGGTCAGGTAACAGTTCATCTCCACACGAGGCAGATTCAGCCTCCAGCTTGGCCTTGTTCGACACAATCGTTCTGTATGTTGCTTCCCACTTGAAAAAGGGGCATCTGTTTGGCATCTACAATATGTAAATCAAATGAAAATTTCAGAAATTGAAGAACCCTAAAGCAAGAACACAAAATTGGGAGCAATACTCACTTCACGGTCATTGACAGGGCACTTGAAGAATATCTTCCCCTTGTTCTCACCGGTTGTACATGTCAGATCTATCACGTAGTACTTCTTGCAAGTTGGGCACTGGATCAGAGGAAGCCCAGTGGTTGATCCCATCTCCGGTGGTGCCCTCGAACTTGTGCTGCGCGTGGTTGATGAAGAGCCTCGCATCACTGGGACTAGGACACAAGCACCAGCTGCAGATGAGGCAGTGCATGACCAGGAGGGAGTGCACGATGGACAACAGCAGTAGCGGTGCAGGGGAGATGGGAAAGGGGAAGAAGAAAAGCCGTGGCGCAAGGAGGGGTTGGAGGATTGCACACGGCTGGGGGACAGCGCACGGCTGGGCGGATGGTGCACAGGAGAAAGGGGAAACTGGGCAGACGGTGCATGGGAAAATGATAAATCGGTTCCCCTCATGAAAAGCGACGGCGCAAGGAGGGGCTGGATGATGGCGCACGGCTGGGGGATAGCGCACGGCTAGGCGGACGGGGCATGGGAGGAAGGGTAAACTGGGCAGACGACGCACGAGAAAATGATAAGATCGGCCATATGCTAACAAGGCCCACTAGTCAGTTAGACATGATTTGCATAAATTCCAAATGCATTCAAATTCAGATAAATAACTTCATGTAAATAGGTGAAAATTTTGTCTGACGCATCTAGTTGACCTATGTCGATGACTTGAAACAAGAAGCTCCATTTATCGGCTATTAGTGATCACCATCCGATACTTCCCTCAATAACTTCATGTATTGTTTTGGCTGTACTCATAGTAAATATGTCTTGTTTTAGCTCTCTGGCACCGAAGTTGGATAAACGGCATCACTATATCATCTTGAGATTCACCCAGCCTAGGAGAGAATGAAGTTTCTGCATTAGTTTGAACCATTCTCTTAACCTAGAGCTTCTTTGACTCATTCTCAGCTCTTTTGATCTCGTAATGCTTCAGATATCCTTTTCCTTCTCTAAAGAAGAGAAGACCTAACTCACTATCTCTAGAGTTGCTGTTAGCAAGAGGCCAAGATATCATGAACGTCTCGTTGTGGCATCCAGAGATAACTAACTGTATTCCGTGGAGGATCAAGACCAAAGTTCATAGTTCTAGTCTCCTTGGTTACTAACTCTCTACCAGCTGGTTCCTCAAAGGTTTCTAGCGAATCAAATTCCACTCATTCTTGTCTTGATATGTCTCTTTCTAAAGAGGGAATGAATGGTGGATGTGCTTTACCAATTGAAAATTAGAAATGCTTTTGGTCAGAAATGCATCTATCTCATCCGAGAAATGGATAATATGTAGCTTGAAATGTCGCTTATCCATGATAACTTATCCCTCTTTTCTACTTCGAAAGGGGGCTTGGGGTTGGTTTTTGTGCTACTGGACTTCAAAGTGGGCTTTGGGGAGGCGGTTGGCCTTGCGAGGTGTCGACTGTGGAGGAGCTCAAAAATGGAGGAGCACGTTTTAAGTTGAGTGAAGGATAGCATGACTCATTCTTATAACCCTACCAATTATTGGTGAACCCTGATCGTTGAGATGGACAAATCTCAAAAAATTTCAGAAATGATGGTTCCTTTCTGCCCCCCTTGGTCATAATGTTTACCCGATAAACATGGACAGTGCAATTATGTTAATTTTTTTTTTGATATTTATTGTATTAATTATAACCAATTGTATCTATTAGAACCAATTTTTTTTCTGCGCCACACACTCCCGCGCGTCATTCCACTGCCGTGCCCAAAACATTGGTGAACTAGCGTGCCGTTCCACTGCCAATGACAATGTTCCACTGCCGTCCCTAGAACATTGGTGAACGAGCGTGCCGTTCCACTGCCAATGACAACATGGACCCCCCCCCCCCCAAAAAAAATTCCCCTCGTCTCCTCTCCCCCAAAATTGATCCCCATTCTATCCTATCAGCCTCCGTCGTCTCACTCTGTGCACTGCTCTCACCCGGCCACATCCTCTCCCCTACGCCCTACACTCACCCATCCGCCCCACTGCTCTGCTGCCGGCTCTTGCGCCTTCGTCAACCCGGAAGCTGCCGCTCTTCACATTGATGGCGTCGCCATGACATTTGCGACGGTTGCGCCCTCCTCTCCACTGTCCCCTAAGAACAACACGTCCTCCTCCCAAATCTGCAGGTGATTCAACCCTAACATATATTTTTTGGGTTTTTACTCCTCTGACTTGCTTTCACCCGGCCACATCCTCTTCCCTCCGCTCTCCACTCCCGTAGCTGCCCCACCGCTCTGCTGCTTCCTATTGCGTCTTCGTCAACCCAAAAGCCGCCGCTCTTCTCATCGATGGCGTCGCCGTGACATTCGCGACGACCACGCCGTCCTCTCCACCGTCCCCCAAGAACACCACGTCTTCCTCCCAAGACCCGATGTGATTCAACCCTGACATATCTATTTTGCGGTTTTTACTCATGTGTTTCACCTTTTTTTCCCTTTGGAAAGTTTTGAGTTGATAGTTTGGTAGAGCATGATGCTTTGGTACATTTTGAGTTCTTTTTTCTTTTCATAGAAAAACCATGTCGGTTGCTAAGACACTACATTCCAATATATCATGTTCTGCAGAATGACTCCTTGATTTTGCGATGCCTAATACGAGCGACCAATGCTTTGATTACGAGTGATAAGCTCTATTTCATCAAAAGTTTTTTTGAGCAAATCCTATCTAATATGTCAGTATAAGTGGCCTGTTGGATACATAGATGATAGATCTCAGTTCACATTATTATGTTTGATTACAAATTTCCAATGGTACTACTGTGTTCCTGTATTGCATCAGCAAGCTTGTGATGGGGTCTTGATTACATTTTTTTGTTCTGTATCTGCATTCTATCATAAAAAATATTTAAAGCAATGTCTCTTTTGGCGTACGAGAAGAAAAGGAATGATAACGTACGGAAGAATGAAGTTGTTCTACAGTCTTTTGGTCTGCCTACATTAGCAAAGAATGTTAATAGCTTGTTCTCCACTAGCATGAACAAGAGTGTTGTTCCTGACGAAGATGAATCTGAAGCTGAATATGATCCAGGCCGCGATTCCGCTAATGAAAGTGAGGAAGGTGACATAGACCTTGAGGAAGAAGAATTAGTACAAGTTAAGGTGCTAACCCTTTCGTACAATAGGCTAGGGTCGTTAAGCCATGCATTATAAGGACATTCAACCTCATTTAGTTTGTACATATAACTTCTACATGCACATTTGTTTACTCTTGTTTTTGTACTCATATAGTTCATTGTTTAATTTCTATATTCTTGTGTTTTGCAGACTACTCCTATGGCTCTAGGAAATAGACCTCAACAAAAGAAGCAAAAGGCCACCTCAAACCCTGTGTCGGCTAGCCCCTCAAGATTGACAAGGTCAACTGCTAGCCAATTCCAGCAGACTGCTAGTCATTTGCAGCAGACTGCTAGCCCCCCAAGATTGACAAGGTCAACTGCTGGCCAATTGCAGCAGACTGCTGGCCAATTGCAGCAGGCTGCTGGCCAATTGCAGCAGGCTGCTAGCCAATTGCAGCAGACCCCAGCTGCCAGATGCACAAGGTCAGTTGCCTCCCAATTGCAGCTCAGCCCTGGAAGGTTCACAAGGTCAAATGCCTCCCAATTGCAGCTCAACCCTGCAAGGTGCACAAGGTCCATGGCACCTGAGTTGCACACTCTGGATGATGTCAAAAGGAACATGTCGATCCTTACGGATAACTCACCGGGAGGACAGAGTTCCCGATAGAGCAATGAGATCACTGAGGAAAAAACTGGTGAAGATAATGCATTGCTTGATGTTGCTAACACTAGTGAAGAAAATGCATTTCTTGATGTTGATCCTCTTGAGACAGCACAAAATTGCTCACATGGAAGTGCTACAGTGGATACTGTAGGTACACAGTGCCAATATCCATGCAATCACATTTTCCATTTTGTGACTAGAACATGTACCGTAGACATAACACTTTTTTTTCTCGGTATATGCAGCTCCCACCAAGCCTAAAGAGGTTCGCAAGAAGACCATGGGTCATGGGCTAGAGAGGATGAACAAAAGAGGAAGCAAATTGAAAATTCATGTGCCTGAAGGGAAGATAAGACCAGAGGTTCTAGTACAAGCTGCAAAATTGGCTTCAAAATGTGGTGTTGCCCTTAGAGATAACCTACCTATCTATCCAATATGGAAAGACTACAAAGATGGCAATGGCAAGGAACTTGTATCTAGAGTACTAAGAAAAGTTGCGGTGAGTCACTTATTTCATTGTTCATAATACTTTCTGCTTTTGAAGTAATCTAACTACAAGTATTATCTGTTATATTAGACAAGACTGGATGTTGAGGTTAGACAAGATGGACCTAGCAAGGATGCATGTACAGATATAATTAAGAGGGGAGTAAGGCAACAACAATATTTGCTTAAAAGGAAGTACTTCAATGCATCACTCACAAAAGAACAGCTGCTGGCCCAAGAACCCCCACCTAAAATGAAAAAAGAACAGTGGACCGGGCTGGTTGAATATTGGTATCAACCGAACATACAGGTACATACTTGCAACAATCATCTTGTTTTGCATATGTGTTGCAAATCTACAATTTAGTTTTTATGTTTTTCCAATACCTATTGGCAAAGAGCACGACAGTGGCACTGTCCTAAAGGCTAACGCATTAGTCTATTATGCTTGCTTGTTTTAAATATATTCCTTGTGCTTTCTATTAGTTCAAAAGTGCTGCATAACAAATGTTCATTGTTTATTGTTACTAAGATCAATTTACACCGAATAAAAGCAAGATTGAAACTATGCTTACTTTGGAGTCTCAATTCTATGGGAAACTCACTTATTATTGAATCATTCAATATCATCATTTAGATCATTCCATGAAATGCCTGCAAGATGATCTTGCTCCTGTCATTTCCAACATCTGCTATAAACATTACCATTAGGAATTCTAAATTCAGACTGCTTTTTGCATCTTTATTACAGGAAAGATGTGTTAAGAACAAAGAAAATAGAGGTCAAGTCCACCTTCACCAAAGAACAGGATCTCGGTCCTATATTGCCCATCGCTACTCCCTTGTAAGCATATCTGTGTATGAGTACCATCATATGTCTATACCTGTCTTTTCGGATCATTTTGTAAGTCATAATGCATTCATCTTGCAAAGGTCAAAGTACAATGACCGAGACCCAGATCCTATAGAATTCTTTGGAGAATGTATGACTAGTGCTCAGAAAGGTAGTACTGCATTACCAACTAAGATCTGTGTAAGTTACTTGCTGAGATCAAGTCCAAATGATTTGAAACGTAGGGATTTTTTTCTGTGTTGCTGCATCAATAATCCTGTACTATTACATGATTAGCTAAGACTAGACCCAGAATCAGCACTACTCTCTATTTGATGTAGAGAACAAGTTCGAGTGTACGACACAGGAACAACAAAAGTATATTCTTAAAAATTTGGAAGAACATTATAATTCCTCAGCTCTAATCTATCAAGCTTTGATGCTTTCGATACATGCGACAATATGGTCATTTTTTTCATAGTTAAGTTCAATTTAACTAGACACATTTGCGCATGGTCAGTCCTGAATTTTCTTTTCTTTTTGGCTGGGGATTCAGCTTAGTAAGTTAACTAGGTAAGCTTCATAATTCACCACAAAGTGGCACAATACTCCACTATATTCAACTATGGGTGATGCACCTTGACCTTGGAGAAAACTTTGTTTTTCTCAACATTTTTGAGAATTGTTTTTCTCAACATTTGCATGAAATATTTCTAAATTGCAAACATGCTACTGTTGATATGTATTTCCTGCCCTTGTTGACATCTGTATTTCTTCTCCTTAGGACACAAGATGACCTTTCAGAAGGAAAAGGAGCCTGAAGAAGGTGAAGAACTGAAGTCTCCTACTCAGATTGTTGCTGACACTCTCAGCCATGTTAGTCACTCAACCAACTTCCTTCCACACATGGGCATTGCTCCCCCTCCAAGAGGTCTAGGTCTAGTTCTTCTTCCTCCGAAACTAGACTTTGTGAGGAGTTTGAGGTGACACTCCAAGCACAAAGAGAGGAAGCTGCCAGCAAACAACAAGATTTGCATGACCAGATAGTTGCTCATCTGGCTGCACTTGAGGCCAATCAAAATTTACTTCGGCAAACCTAGGATGAGGTGAGGGGGATGAGTAAGAAATTTTTAGAGACTGATAAGCTGCTGCATACTTTGCTTCGGGGTCAAACGAGCTGCCGTTCGGCTGGGGGTAAGTCTCCATGATATTAGGTTGCTTATGGCTTCAACATCTGTTTCGCTGGAACAATGTGTGGTGGTTAGAGGTCTTATGTTCCTATCTGGACAAGTGTTTGTTGCCATCTCATGTTAAGCTTTGTTGGTTGTTGTGGCTACAGGTATTTGCCATGTAGTTGGCATATTATAACTTGTGTTCTATTGTACCGTACCTGATCGAGTCCAATATGTCAGGCATATCCTAATGTTAAGGTTTATTATGTGAGATTGGTGTTTCAACCTATATGGCAGTGAGCTCTATTAATGTTGCAACTTGTATGGTAGTGTGCTTTGTTCACTTTGATTCAAGATCTTCTACAATGGCATCATGCAATAAATTTATGCTTCTTGTGCACCATTTTCTTTCACACTGTAACATCATAGAAGGCACATTGTCACCGAAAATATGAACATCAGTGATGAGAGCTTCTGTCATAAAATACACTATCCATGCTACTATTCATGACAAGAACAACCGTCTTAAAATGTTAACACTTCTTACGACAGCACAAGTATCGTCATATAAATACCTTAACCATGATTACTGGTGCCCTTTTGTGACGCAATAGGACATTTTATGTGACATATGGACGCATCATAAAATGTACACATGTTCCTTAGCTGCGGACTTTGGGATCTTGAGAGTAGACCATGTCTTACGTTAGGGAATCCGAATCAATCCAAATCCTCTGACACTCCTTTTCAGCTGCTATTTGAATACATGTTCAGATGCAAAAGAGCTCGACTTCGAGTATGGTCTTGTTCTTAACTGCTTGAGAGAACGCATATATCCCCTTTGTCGTCTCTTGCTAAACCTCCATGCACCAGCCTGGTAGTAAGTTTCAAAGCCCGCGCTAGCAAATTTGCGATGTTTATGCTTCCACTGCTTACTCTATTTTTGGTGGTAGTGTATTATGACATATATTGTTTCGTCACAAAAACCACTGTAACCATGGTCCAGACCAATTTTTTTTGACGACTATAGGTATTTGTGACAAGTTGACTTACCATTTTGTGACATAGATTAGATGTCATAAAATGTCAGTGTGTTATGACATCCTACTGATCGTCATAAAAAGTTTGGACATTTTGTGACGAAAGTGCGAGAAAATGTCACAAGGTACATTTAGCGACGGTCGATATATGACGACTCGCATGACGCTCATTTTTCATCACAAAGGAATTTTATGACGAAAATTAGACCTACAATGATGTATTGGCTTTGTCATGGAAGGCCAATTTTTTTGTAGTGTCTCCAATGGTTCTGGGCGCTTGAATCCAAGGGTATTCATGCCTGGGCTCAGCTTCGAGGCATCTCTTATGACAACACCTGGGACAACCTTGCCGAACCAAAATCTTCGGACAGTCTGGCTGCCCGGCATCCTCCTCGACCCCCTCCAGCAGAAGAGGATTCCAAGGGGGCCCAGGACTCTAGGGCGCGCAGAGCCCACCAACACCATCGACGCAGCAATCGCGACGTCAACCGCGTGAAACAGGCTCCGAGACCATCCCAGTCTAGAAGGCATAGTCAGGACTACTCCGGCTCTGAGAGCCGGTTCGCCCGACAGCCTCATCAGCCTCCCCGGATGGAAATAGGCTTCGGGGAAACCACGGGCTCCGGTGCTCACGACCCCCACCGATGCCCTCGACGCTGACCACAAGCTCTGGTACCACCGGAAGTGTACGGGTGTTTCCTGCACGGGTCCGGATGTGGCCTCAATACAGACGACTACCGGACCCTCATAACTCTCCAGGAGAAGTACCTCGAAAGGCAGGAAGGACACCTGGCAGGGGAGGAAGCCAGCAACAGGCGACACAGGGGTCTTAAGAATGGAGTGGGCCCTCGGGCAGGTCTCCGGGCCTCCGACCCCGCTCTGCCACTGCCAACTCCGCCGCAGTGATGAGGACTGAGCCACCCCGACAGCCCTGACATAATGGAGGTCGATAGGTCGCGCACACAAGGGGGCCAAGCCTTAGGCCCTAGACGGTCAGAGCTCTCGCGGGCCTCCCCTATTGGGCTTAGTACGGGCAGGGTCGACTGGGATAAAAGGACGCTGGGCCCCGGTAATTAGGCCCTAGGTGCTCCGAAGGTCCGCAAGACAAAAACCCTCCGGTGGACAACTCAGGCCAGAGGAGCCAACCCTTCCCCCGCCTCGGAGCAACGAGGGCTTCCAGCCCTCCGACCTGGCGGTGCAGACCTTATTTTGGCAAAGGTACGCCTATGACCACCTAGCAATAGTTTGCCTAGCCGGTATCTTGTCTTGCTGTTGTAAGTCTCTACGACAGATAGCTACCAGGTAGAAACAGTAGAGCTCAAGTTATATCTCTGTTTCAATAGTAGATAGTAAAACTTAAGTAATATTCCTGTTCACAATAGACAACGAAACTTAAGTTATATCTTAGTTTGGCATGCGTTGAGAATAACTGTCCAACCTAGTCATCACTAGTGCCGCAACTAGCCTTTCGTGAACAACAGTAGACTGTCAAACTTAAGCTATATCTCTGTTCAAACAGTAGGTAGCAAAACTTAGTTTAAGTTATGCCTTTGCTCAAATAGTGCACTGCAATAAAAGCCTACACATCTGCAAGTGCAGCATGCCTAGGTCACCCGACCACGACCACGACCACGACTTCGACCACGATCACGACTAGAGCTCAGCCTCGAGTCCGAGTAGACTTGGCCTTCGTGGGGTGACATTCGAGTAAGGTTGTAGTGCTTCTCCGACGTTCCTAAGCAATAAAACATCTCAAGAATTTAGTAGTAATGCATCCAAGGAAGCATGAACAGCGAGAAACAAGTTTCACCTGGTGGTCTAATTGTCGTGCACGTGGTCTAATGGTCTAATTGTCGTGCACGTGGGCTAATGGTGCGAGAAACATGATTTGAGGATTATTGGCGGTATTGATCGTATCCGAAGGAGCCATGGGCTCATCATCCTCTCCCTCTTGAATTGGAGTTGTCTTGACTCAAGCTCTTCTTCTTCTCCCAAGTAGGGCTTCAAATCTGAAATGTTAAATGTGGGATTAACCTCAAAATCTACAGGTAGGTCCAATTTGTATGCATTGTCATTGATTTTCTCAATTATCTTAAATGGGCCATAAGCTCCAGACATCAACTTTGATTTTCTTACTTTTGGAAACCTATCCTTCCTCAAATGCAGCCAAACTAAATCTCCCAGTTCAAATTTTATTTCCTTCCTACCTTTACTTCCAGCAATCGTATACATTTCAGTCATACTCTCTATATTCTTTTTAGTTGTTTCATGCAACTTAAGAATAAATTCAGCACATTTCTTTGCATCTAAATTAAGTCTTTCAAAAGTAGGAAAATATAGTAAATCAATAGGAGCACGGGGATTAAATCCATACACTACCTAGAACGGACTTACCTTGGTGGTGGAGTGTACCAACCTATTGTAAGCAAATTCAATATGCGGTAAACACTCTTCCTACATCCTCAAATTCTTCTTTAGGATAGCCCGTAACATGGTTGATAATGTACGGTTAACAACCTCTGTTTGACCATCGGTTTGGGGATGACACGTAGTAGAAAACAACAGCTTTGTCCCCATTTTATTCTAAAGTGATCTCCAAAAGTGACTCAAAAACTTTGTATTATGATCCGAGACGATAGTATTAGGCACTCCATGTAGTTGAACGATTTTCCTAAAAAACAAATCAGCTATGTTTGTAGTGTCATCGCTCTTATGACAAGGTATAAAATGTGCCATTTTAGAAAATCTATCCACAATTACAAATATGCTATCCCTCCGCCTCATTTTCCTAGGCAGTCCTAAAACAAAATCCATAGAAATATCCTCCCATGTAGCACTAGGAACAGGAAGAGGCATATAAAGACCATGTGGATTTAAGCGAGACATAGCTTTGTTGCAACTGGTACAACGTAAAATGTAGCGCTTGACGTCACGTCTCATCTTTGGCCAAAAGAAGTGGGTGGCCAGCACATCTTCAGTCTTCTTTGCTCCAAAATGTGCCATCAACCCTCCTCCATGCGCCTCCTATAACAACAAAAGACGAACGGAGCTAGCTGGAATGCATAGCTTGTTAGCACGATAGAGCAATCCTTCATTCAGCACATATTTATTCCATGTTTTTCCTTCTTTACAATGTTCAAGCACATCTTTAAAATATAAATCAGCAGCATATAAGTTCTTAATAGTCTCTAAACAAAAAATCTTATGATCAAGTTGAGATAACTTGGTATAACGCCTAGAAAGCACATCAGCAATCACATTGTCCTTTCCTTTCTGATGCTTTATGACATATGGAAAAGACTCCATAAATTTGACCCATTTAGCATGTCGTTTATTCAATTTAGTTTGACTCCTAATATGTTTCGGCGATTCATGATCAGAATGTATAATAAATTCTTTGGGCTATAGATAATGTTGCCAAGTTTCAAGCAAACGAACTAAAGCATACAATTATTTATCATAAGTAGAATAATTCAGACTTGGTCCACTTAATTTCTTGCTAAAATAAGCAACAGGCTTACCTTCTTGAATTAGCACACCTCCAATTTCAATCCCACTAGCATCACATTCTAGTTCAAAGGTCTTACCAAAATCAGGGAATTGGAGAAATGGAGCATGGGTGAGCTTCTCTTTCAACTTGAATGCTTGTTCTTGTGCAGGTCCCCATTTGAAAACTACTCCTTTCTTTGTCAACTCGTTTAATGGAGCAGCAATGGTGTTGAAATTCCGCACAAAGTGCCAATAGAAACATGCAAGACCATGAAAGCTTCTCACTTGTGTAACAGTCTCAGGAGTTGACCAGCTCTTTATGGCTTCAATTTTTACTTCATCCACCCCTATTCCCTGTAGAGTAACAACATAGCCAAGAAAAGAAACTTGACCCGTGTAAAAGGTGCACTTTTCGAGGTTACCGAACAAACATGCATCTCTCAAAGCATTAAAAATAACACGTAGATGATCAAAGTGTGACTCATGTGACTTGCTATAAATCAAGATATCATCAAAGTATACCACCACAAATCTTCCAATGAAAGAACGTAAAACTTTGTTCATCAATCGCATGAAAGTACTAGGTGCATTAGTTAACCCAAAAGGCATAACTAACCACTCATACAAGCCAAACTTAGTTTTAAATGCAGTTTTCCATTCATCTCCAAGTTTCATCCTAATTTGGTGGTATCCACTTCGCAAGTCAATTTTAGTGAAAATTATAGAACCACTCAACTCATCAAGTATATCATCTAACCTAGGGATAGGGTGACGATATCTTATAGTAATATGATTGATGGCTCTACAATCAACGCATATACGCCAACTACCATCTTTCTTAGGAACCAAAAGAACGGGCACAACACAAGGGCTAAGACTTTCTTGTACATACCCACGATCCAAAAGGTCTTGGTCTTCCATTGAATTTCCTTAGTCTCTTCCGGGTTGGACCTATATGCAGCACAGTTTGGCAAAGTTGCTCCTAGAATCAAATTAATTTGATGTTCTATCCCTCGAATTGGTGGTAATCCCGGGGGTACTTCAGCTAGAAATGCATCCAAAAACTCCTGCAAAAGGTTAGCAACAGTAGGAGGCAAAGGGTTAGATATTCCATCGAGTGAAACTAAAGCATCTTTGCATATCACAGCATAGCATGGCAATTCGTTACTATAAATTTCAGCAAGGTTAGATTTAGTAGTAAGCATAACACACCGTTTCAATTTAATTCCATCAGACTTAGAAGTTGTTGTCACCTTCTCCTTTTTGGGTGAAAAAATTTGTTTTGCTATTTGTTGATTTTCAGATTCATGCTTATGATCTTTTCTCTTATTTTTAGCTATCTCTTTTTCACATTTCACAATTTCAGCAGGGATTAAAAGTAGAAAGGTTCTTTTCCTTCCATTTTGCATAAGGGTGTACTTATTACTTCTACCACGATGTGTTGCATATGTATCAGACTCCCATGGTCGACCTAGCAAAAGAGAGCATGCTTGCATGGGAACTACATCAAAATCAGCACAATCATAGTATGAACCAATAGAAAAATACACCCTAACTGTTTGCATTACCTTCACCTTACCGCTATTGTTGAGCCACTGAATGTGGTATGGATGAGGATGTGTTCTGGTTGGCAAGAAAAGTTTCTTGATCAAATCTGAACTTACCAAATTGTTGCAGCTTCCTCCATTAATAATAACTCGAACACGGAAATCCTTAACTATCTGGAACATTTGAAATAAATTGTGGCATTGTAACTATTCCGCTTGCTCCATTTGAGTGCTTAATACTCACTACACAATGAGGGTCCTATAATTCTCTGTGGCAGTGGCACCGAATTCTTCTTTGGAGTCGATATCCGTCTCGTGTTTGTCCTCTACACCTGCAAGGTTAGCTGCAAGAGCATATTCAAACTCAACATCACTTGCACTTACATATCCATCGTCCTCTATTGCAATGTACGCTCGCTAACTTGGGCAATCCTTCATGACATGACCCATTCCTTTACATCGGTGGCAAATAATCCCAGTTGTTCAACCAGTTGAAGCAACCGAAGAAGAGCTCTTGGCTAGAGCCTGCACACTAGAATATTTGCTTACCTCGAAAGCGTGTGACAGTGTCAAGGGTACTGCTGAACGTGCCCTACTCGAGAAGGGGGCAGCAGACCATAAAGCTGAACGTGGGGATATTTTGACTTGTCCCGGTGTTGATTTTGAAGTAGTCGTGCTTCCAAAATTGCTCCTTGGCCTCTGTTGTCATCCCTGTAATTCTTTTTCTGCCAAACACGCAAGTTGGAACATTCTAGGAACACTATCGTACTCTTTGTAATCAACTATGTCCTGAATTTCATGCCTTAACCCTCCATAAAAGCGTGCAAGTGCAGCCTCTTGATCCTTAATAATATCGCAATGCACCATGCTAATTTGTAGCTCCTGATAATACTCTTCTACAGATCTATCACCTTAGTTTAAGCGCTGCAATTTCTTACGCAAATCACATTTAAAAGAGGGTGGAACAAATCTGTTACGCATAGCAACCTTTAAAGCATTCCAAGTAGTAGGAGCTAATCTGTCGATGCATACCCTATTCTACCAGATGATTGCAAAATTTTTAAATTAACTAGTGGCTTGCCTAACTCTATGCACTTAAGGAACTAAATGAGCATTAAACTTCTGTTCGTCATCTCCCAATCTAAATACCTTTCAGCATCATAAGCACCCTCAAAAGGTAGTATAGTAAACTTAACCTTAGCAAATGGATCATCATTAATAGGTGGGTTATGTTGCTAAAAATAATTACCTCTCATACCTTGACGGTTGAAGTTCAATCGATTCCGTTGTCGTGCATCAAAGGCGTCTTGTTCTTGCCTCAAAATTTCATCATCCGTGATGGACTTCTGTTGTTCATGAGCTACACCATGAGGATCCACTCGACCATTGTTCAGTGGTGGATTAACCAATCAATCAAAGCGTGTATTGAGCATTGCAATGCTTTCATTGAGTCGCTGCAATGTGGTATTGGTTCCCGCAAGCTTCTTTCCAATGTCATCATTAATAGTTTGTCGATGATCATCCAACAACATTGTGAGTTCTTCCCTCAAAACACAGTCTTTCGCATCCGATGTTTCACCTGCCATGGTTAGTAGCAGACAGAAGATAACAAAAGATATTATCCCTATCGACTACTAGGTGGTGGAAAGTGAAGTGAAGTCACACACTCTCAAACGTCTTACCACGCTCTTGCGAGTGTTCTTACCAATCATAGCAGTTGGCAACCCGGTGGCTGGTTCGTGATACCTTATCGGGTGCGAGTGAGGTAGTTGCAAGGGAAGAAACCATTCTGATTGAGAGAAGGTGTAGCTTGGACAGGCAGTATTTAGTAGCAAGGAATAGCAATAATTGAAAATAGATTAGCAAAGCTGAGTAAGAGTCCACAGTACTCGTCACAGTTGCTGGCCCGAACACGTTCCAAGAACTAGCTCAAGCAAGCCGAAAACTATATCAGACACAAGCACAATGGAAAAAAATTCGCAATGCAAACTGATTCTCTATTTTTTTAATTCTCTCTCTCTCTCTCTCTTTTTGTACTCTTTGCTTCTTTGTTTTGCACTCTTTGCTTCTTGCTTGCTTTTCTTTTCTCCCTTTTTTTTGCGAATGTGAGACAAACTCAAAACTCTTCTACTGTCTTTTTCTAAGACTAGTAAAGTATGTGGGTCACAAACTTTTTTCGGAGAGCAGGGGTATAACTCTCTCTCTCTCTCTCTCTCTGTCTCTGTACTTTGGCTACCTCTGTTTCAGCTATTTGTGGTCAGATCCGAGAAGGTAGGCGACTCCAACTAAGTAGTCGCGGTGACTAGTTGGTCGGACCCCGAGTGGGTGGTCGGAGTGAATGGTCGTAGTGACTAGGTGGTCAGAGCGACTGGTCGGAACCCAAGTGGGTGGTCGGAGTGACTAGTCGGACCCTGAGTGACTAGTCAGAACCCGAGTGGGTGGTCGGAGTGACTGGTCGGAACCCCGAGCAGGGACACAAACTCGGCTACAGAAGACTTGGGCAAGCCGAGTAACTCGATGAGTAAATTAGCAAAGAATCGACACTAGAAACTAGAACACGATGACTCGACCAGCTACAAAGATACTGACGATGAGCCAAAAAAGGATCTTTCGTGTATAATCCTGCATAAGACTCAAACTCAACAACACGAAAACTAAAAACAAAATTGCGAAAGGCTCAAAGTGGTATGGACAGCAGAAGATCTAAAACATAAGTCCTTTTTTGGGGCAATTTTCTGAACTCTAGGTAATGGAACTCGACGAAACAAAAGGGGATAGCTGAGATTACCTAACGGGCAACTGGGGCTCTGATACCACTTGATGTGCGCTTGCCGAATCTCTCAAAGGTAATATAATAAGTCGATTGGTGGAGTTTTGACGTTGATGATCCAAAAACTCCGATCAGAACAGATCAAGAACCCATGCAACCACTACACCACTACTCTGATGTTATCAACCGTGCTAAGACGTGGTTGACCTCACCAAAAAGGCTTTTTCCTACAAACAAATCGAGAACACAAGCAAGAACAGGTAGATGTAATCTGAATATTGCTAATTACCAATGAAGTGCTCGAGTTGGGGTTCCACAAACCGAACAAACGGCGAAGCAGTATAAAACAAAATAATCTAACAAAACCCGAGTGTAAACTATGATGGCTATGATATATTTATAGGGGGATGTGAGCAGTTCGAGCTAGGGTTATGCAGCTGTGGAAAGAGGCGTACACAACCTGGACTCTGACCCCGACACGATTACAAGACCCAACTGGGTCCAAAACGGTGGTGCAGCACCTTATTTATTTGACTTTGACTAAACTATAAGGAATATTTGGTCAAGCTCATATCCAATGAAAAGGGCTCGTTGTAAGCTTTCCAGAATGTCCAATATCACCTAAAATGGACTTGGTATGAGAGAGTTATGCCCATTTTACTGACGTGCTGTCCTGAGACTCAACTTCGACCACGACCACGACCTCGACCACTACCACGACTAGAGCTTAGCCTCGAGTCTGAGTAGACTTGGCCTTCGAGGGGTGACGTAAGGTTGTGGTGATTCTCCCACATTCTTAAGCAATAAAACATCATAAGAATTTAGTAATAATCCATCAAGGAAGCATGAATAATGAGAAACGAGTTCACCTGATGGTCTAATTGTCGTGCACGTGCTCTTGTAATTGGACCTTGTATGACTTGAGGATTATTACCGGTATTGATCGTATCCGAAGGAACCATGAGCTCATCAAGGCATATTATGCCTAGGTCACCTAGAAGGCATTGCATAGCCTCTGTAGTGTAGATACCACGCACCGGAGGGACATCCTCAGTAGCGGAGATGCGACGCACCCGAGGGACATCCTCGGTGGTGGACATGCCCACGCACCTGTAGTTATAGCATGCCTAGGTCACCTGGAAGGCATCAAGTCTAGGTCACCTAGAAGGCATTGCATAGCCTTGGTAGGCAATGGAGCCTACACACCTGCAGGCGCAGCATGCCTAGGTCACCTGGAAGGCATATTATGCGTCACGTCCCAAAAATGCTAATTATGTAATTAAGCATGCATAATCATCATCGCATGTGCTTACACATGTTTGTTTACCAAAAACTAGTTAAACATGTTTTAAATACCTTAGAGATGGTTTAGAGCACTTTGGAGAATCCCTAAATACCTTGGAGAAGGAAAAGAATAGAAGGAGGATGAAGAGGGGAGACTTAGGAAAATTTCAGCAAAAGAACCCCCTCACGGTCTGACTGGGGTCAGTCGCGGTCTGACCACCAGGTGCGCTGCCACGTGGGCTGCTATGTGGATTTCTCCTGGTCCGACCGGCGCCAGTCGCGGTCTGACTGCCAGCACACAGAGGTTCGGGTAAAGTAGATCGATCACTTTCTTTTGCTTTCTCCCTCTCACTTTTCTCTTACTCTCCCTCTCTCCACCCGACCCTTGAGAGAGAAAGAAAGGTCCATTCGTCGCATTTGAAGGCCGGAGATCGGAGGTGGGAACTCCCACGAGCTTCCCGGAGGATTTCCACAAGTTTTCCCCCTCTTTTCCTCACCGAAAAAGTGTTCCTCGGGCATTTCTTCCTCCGCAAGCTTCACCACCACTCCGGGAGCCGATCCGCGAATCGGAGCCTCCCCGAAACATTCCAATCCAATAGAAAGCTTCCATGAGCTGAGGTGAGCTATCCCCTACCGTTTCCCCGTTGTTTCCGAGCTCGATTTGACCCTTGTGTCATTTAGGCCCGAGTTCAACCTAGCCTAGATCCAATCCATGGGGTATTTTGAGTTTAGCTCGGTGAATGATGTCGAAATCACTTTAGGAACACTCCACTAGTCCCATAGAGCATTTTGGTACCCTTCGTAGTTGAAGGTTTCACCGGAGTCCTCGCCGGCGACCCGCAAAGGCGCTGGCAGCAAGCTTTGGCAGTCTGACAGCCGCTAGGGCCGATCTGACCGCCAGTTGGGACCGGAGAATCCGAGTTGAAAACTTATATAGGAGTTTGATCGCCACTTGGGCCGGTCTGACTGTTGGTGGGCAGTCTGACTATCACCAAACCTACGGTCGGACCGCCAGAGGCTAAAACTCTCTGCTGGCTGCCGGTTAGACCGCCACCTACACGTCGGTTTGATCGCCAGCCTGTTAAGGCTAGGTATACTTAGGTTACCTTTTTCGAGGTTTTAAACTTCAAAACCCTAATCACTTAGCAGTCTTTTGCAAATGTTTTTGAAACACAGTGCACTATTATACTTCAAACATGCATCATGTGCACACTTTTCCATCATTTGTTATTTATGCAATGCATTCTTATTCCGTTTAGAGTACGTTGCACCGCCAGTCCAAGCGAGTGAAGGCGACACGAACCTCCTGGAGTTTTGCGAGTGTTGTGCGGGAAGTATCAGGCAAACCCAAAGCAGCAAGGCAAGCATTTAAGCATATTTCACCCTCTGAATTGAATTGTGGAGTCTAAAATTGATAAATTATGCTTTGTATAAGTTTACATGTTTAATGAGTCGCTGTTAGGCTTATATGGGTGGAATCTATGTGATGCATTGTCCTACCTTGGTTATTTGATGATCCATGTCCTTGTAGCCTGAGTATAATCATGACAATATCTAACTTAAAATGTGATACGAGCTGCTTAGCATTACATAGGTCTACGGTAGAAGTCGAGCGGTGAAATATTTCATCATTCGTGAGCATAGGCTTAAATTACTTGCACAATGGTTACGAAGATGATGTTAATGGTTGGATGAGTGGTGAGGATGAGATGAGATGTGGGCGGTGTTAGGGGCACCTTCTACCCTGAAGGATGTTCCTGGGGTAGGTCGGGAGAGGAGCTCCGGTGCCGTAGACCGCTTGCATCATTTAAGCACCATCCGTCAGTGCAGTTGACTTTAGCACTTTTCGTACTTACTACATGTCTCATTATGGGAACGACAAGCCGAATACCTTTGTAGCTATGGCCTTTTGGCGTGCGAGTCGATGGTGTGAGCGGGCGGGCTTGTAGGGGTATCCAGTTTGCTTCGGGAGTAGTTCTGGATGACCCCCACACCTATCGGCGTATGATCAAACAGTTGGAGCTTATTGGGAAAGGTTGACACGGGTACCCATTGCGTGAGCTTGTGTGGACACGTGAGCCGTATGGTCCTTGAGTCGTGTTGGTAAAGTTGTACCCCCTGCAGGGTGTAAAAATAATTCGAATTGCCGCACTCTTGGTCATGAGCATGCTTCTATCCATTTGCATCGGTCATAGGGTTACGAATGTGGAATGGTGGTATGGATGGTATAGTGGGAAATGTTGATGACTAGCTATTGATGTATTACTATGGTACCATTTACATTTATGTGCAGGTTGGTAGTTATAGGTTTGGAAGAGTATGTTGGTTAAGTTTAGATGCTCACACATATGTGTCTAGGTTGCGGGCGCATATGTTTTACTTAACCTTGTGGCCTACTCTTGCTAACATCCAAATGCATAATCCTTGGAGTCGGGTTATTTATATGTACCCTATATGGATTAAGTCTTGCGATTACCTTCATACTTAGTTGCTCCACAGGTTTTGCAGGTGAGGAAGAGGCGGTGTTTGGCTACTTCACGTCCGCCGATGCTAGCGACGGGAATGAGTAGGCAACTACTCGGAGGTCGCGCTTTTGGGGTGAAGCCTAAGGGCATATGGCTTCACCCATCTTTTGTTGTCTTTAGCTTTTGTTTCAGCTGCGTAGTTTCCCTTTTGGCTAGGAGTTGATCAGTTCTAGTATCCTTCTAGATCTCTTTTGCTATAAATTGTTAAACTTGTAAATGCTTATGAACTTATAACATAATTTAATTACTCACTCTTTATTAAGCTTGGTTGTGATTGCTTATGTTGGAAAGGCATGAGTTCCGATCTTGGGCACAAAACACGTGCCGGGACTACCAGGATGATATTCTGCTTAATCGTTGAAGTCGTGATTATGTAAATGATCGACTTAGTGGTTAACTAGAATATTATTTGAATGGTTCCCCTACATTATGCCTAGGTCACCTAGAAGGCATTGCATAGCCTCGATAGCGTAGATGTCATGCACCGGAGGGACATCCTCGGTAGCGGAGATGCGACGCACCAGAGGAACATCCTTGCTGGCGGACACGCCCACACACCTGTAGGCATAGGATGCCTAGGTCACCTGGAAGGCATCAAGCCTAGGTCACCTGGAAGGCATTGCATAGCCTTGGTAGGCAATGGAGCGTACACACCTGCAGGCGCAGCATGCCTCGGTCACCTGGAAGGCATTGCATAGCCTCGGTAGTGTAGATGCCACGCACCAGAGGGACATCCTCGGTAGAAGAGATGCGATGCACCCAAGGGACATCCTCGATGGGGGACACACCCACACACCTGTAGGCATAGCATGCCTAGGTCACCTAGAAGGCATCGAGCCTAGGTCACCTAGAAGACATTGCATAGCCTTGGTAGGCAGTGGAGCCTACACACCTACAGACACGACATGCCTAGATCACCTGGAAGGCATACTGTGCCTAGGTCACTTGGAAGGCATTGCATAGCCTTGGTAGGCAGTGGAGCCTACACACCTATAGGTGCATCATGCCTAGGTCACCTGGAAGGCATATTATGCCTAGGTCACCTGAAAGGCATTGCATAGCCTCGGTAGTGTGGACACCACGCACTAGAGGGACATCTTCGGTAGCCTAGGTCACCTAGAAGGCAACAAGAATTTAGCTTTGCTGACACCCAACTTGACAAAACACCCCTAGAGGATCACACCCACCAACCGCGAGCGGCCGCAGGATGCGAGGGGGCTGGGAAAGGGGAGACAGCTGAAGCGTTGGTACGACAAAAAATGTAAGGCAAATGGTGAAGTCGATACAATACAGTTTCATCTATACATATTCATACATCATACATAAAGAACATACCAAATATTAAGTAAAAGTAAACTTTGCGTGGCATGGAAGCTGGTAGGACTCCTCTACTGCCCACTACCTGGCAGTTGCTAAGGGCCGCCGGGGTCGCGGACCGCCTCCCCTGGCCCAGCCATCGGCTTCACCTTCAGTAACCACCGTGGGGCTCCGGATGGCCCTACCTCCGGAGCCTGGGTGCAGCTAAGGGCCAAAGGGGTCGCGGATAGCCTCCCCTGGCCCAGCCATCGGTTTCACCTCCGGCAAACTGCCGCGGGGCTCCTGATGGCCCTTCCTTCGGAGCCTGACCGTGGCTAAGGGCCGAGGGGGTCACGAATTGCCTCCCCCGGCCCATCCATCGGCTTCACCTCCGGCAAAAACCGCGGTGCTCCAGATGGCCCAGCCTACTAAGCCTAGCTGCGACGAAGGGCCGAGGGGGTCGTCGACCACCTCCTCCGGCCCAACCATCGGCTTCTCCTCCGGCAACCGTCGCGGGGCTCCAGATGGTCCTGCCTCCAGAGCTTGTTTGCAACATTGGAATGAGGGGATCACGGACCGCCTCCCCAAGCCCAGCCATCAACTTCACCTCCAACAACCGCCACTAGGCTCTGGATGGCCCTGCCTCTAGAGCATTATCGCGGCTAAGGGCCGATGGGGTCACGGACCGTCTCCGACCCAGCCATTGGCTTCACCTACAACAAACTGCCGCGGGGCTCCAGATGGCCCTGCCTCCGGAGCCTGATCGTAGCTAAGGGCCGATGGGGTCGCGGACTGCCCTCGACCCAGCCATCGTCTTCACCTCTGACAAACTGCCGCAGGGCTCCGGATGGCCTTGCCTCTAGAGCTTGACCGCAGCTAAGGGCCGAGGGGGTCGCGGACCACCTCCCCCAGTCCAGCCATCGGCTTATCCACCGGCAACCGCTGTGGGGCTCCAGATGGCCCTTCCTATGGAGCCTGATTGCAGTTAAGGGCTGAGGGGGTCACGGACCGCCCTTGGGCCAACCATTGGCTTCACCTATGGCAAACCACCGCGGGGCTCTGAATGGCCCTGCCTCCGGAGCATGGCCACGGCCAAGGGCCGAGGGGGGTCACGGACTGACTCTCTCGCCCCAACCATCAGCTTCACCTCTAGCAAACCATCGTGGGGCTCTGGATGGCCCTGCCTCTAGAGCCTGATCGTGGCTAAGGGCCGAGGGGGTCGCAAACCGCCTCCCTCGGTCCAGCCATCAGCTTCACCTCTGGCAACCGCCGCGGGGATCCGGATGGTCCAGCCTCTAGAGCCTGGCCACGGCTATGGGCTGAAGGGTGTTGGGAAATGGGTAGGCTACGCTAGCCTAAAAAAAATTTCGACCACATTCACCCAAGAATCCATGCTAGGAGGAGATCATAGATCCTTAACACTCGATGCGCAGTGCAGCGGAAGAAGAGTTGAAGTAGACCAATCCAACGTTGTGTGCGTCAAACTCCTTGAACAACTTTTCAATCAGATCCATGACCAGCCCCACGCAGGTGGTCGTGCTCCTCGATCATTTCCTCGACCAGCTCCCGATCAGGTCTGTCGCGACCTCGACTAGTTCTGTTTGGTCATCTCGCGCTCTCTGACCAGATCCGAGTGGTCGCGTTGTGCTCCACGACCAGTCCCGAACATGTCATGATCAACTCGCCGAGAAGATCAATGCCGCAGTACTAGCACCTCGCGCGCGGCTAGGATTTTGTTAGATCGTGTGGAAGGCTGCGGCTAGGGTTTCGGAGTGGCTCAACCTCTGCACGCCCCACCCCACGCCTCTCCTTATATAGAGCTCACTAATGGGGTCCCACGTTGGAAGCCCTTTAGGACTCTAACACCTCATGGACCACAATCCAATCAAACCCATATACGAATCCAATTCGCATGTTTTGTTCCAACCCATTACGTGTGTGACCCGTTAGGTTAGTGTAATACCCCAAAAATCATATAAATAAGTGTTGATCGAACATTTTAAAGAAGATGCAAAATGTTGACCTTTTGACCCGTCACTCGGATGGACGATCGGAGACCACGGATGCGTAGGGCTCGTCGAAACGATTCCGTTTGACTACTCACATGTTATCTTCGGACTTCAGAACATGAAGCTGCGAATTGGAAGCTTGAGATTCAAAGAGAAAACAAAAACAGAGACCATCCTTTTCTTCTTAACCCTAGAGTCCTGCTCTCTCCCTCCCCATAGCAGCAGCCACACTACCTTTTTCTATACTGCATGTAGAAGGAAGAAAGAGAAGGGAAAAGAAGAAAGAAGGGGGAGGAGATCAGGAGGAGGAAGAAGGGGGCCGGTGCCCCTCTCACCCAGGTAGGAATTCCTCTCCTATTTTCCTTGTGCTGAGCTCCACCCCATCCCCTCTCATCTGCATCTTGTGGATTGTGGAGCTGCTAGTCTGTGCAGCAGCAAGGGAGGAGGAGAAAGGGAGAAGGGAAGGAGAAGGAGGAGAAGAAAGAGGAAAATCCTGATCTCTTGTCAAGTTGCTCGTGGTTGCCCTAGGTGAGGATTCTCCACCCTAATCCCCTCCTTTTGGGTTGATTTTTGTGGTTTAGATCTCAAGTTTAGAGGGGGTTTAGGTTGAGGTTTGGTCGAAATCTGTTTCCTCCCCGTTCTGAAAACGTCAGTTTTGTGCAGTCCCTGTTCAACATCGTTTTTGGGCATGTTAGCTTCCAAAATAAATTTTCCTACCATGTACAAAGTTGTAGGAGACTTCAATAGCTTTCTTTTTGCACAAGTTTACCCTCATAGCATCTGTAGTTTGAGATATATCATCGTTTCAACTTGACTGATTTTCTCTGTCAAGAATCTGGACAGTAGTAGATCAAACCAGTTTTTTGCCATCATATTGAATATTTTTAGGATTTGATCTGACGAAAGGTTGTAGAGTTTTTCATAATCTTTCCAACGGCATAGAGAACGTTGTCATAGGATGAGTAGAACTCCAGTTATGACCTCTTAAACGTTGCTACTGTTGTTTCATCGTCAGAAAGTTCAGTCATGTTCAGAGTGTGTTTTGGCCACCTTAGGTGCTTCAAATACAAAAAACTATAACTAGAAAGTGGTAGAAAATGGAGTTTTATAGCTTCTGTGAACGGTTTAGAATTTTTGGATTTGTGTATTAATTACGGGAAAAATGTGAAGGTTTCTGACAGACTTTTCGGGACAGTTTTCAATGCTGTTTTCAACAGCAGATTAGAGGCTCATATTGACCTGATAAAAATATGGTTTCTCCACGAAAGATTTAGCCAGTGTTGTGTAGTTTCCAGAAGTATGTTTGTTGCTATGATATCAGTTGCAGAAAAAAGGATATGAAAATGTGAAGCCCTACTGCTTTATCAGTAGAAGGATGTATATGCTGTTTTTGTGGTTCTCTTTTGAGCGATGGCTTGGGGTGTTAGGATCGTGTTTCCTATTGTATGTGCATGCTTGTATGAATGTTTTGCTGATGTGTGGTTCATAATCAGGTGGTGGTGCTCCTGATTGTGTTTGAAGGTTGTCGGTTGTATCGAAAAAAGGCAAGTAAACGTAGAGGTTGCTTTGCTTCTAGCTTTAACATGCTATTCATTCTACCTCCACCTAAATTATATGTTCAGAACCATGATCCATTTAATATGAACTGATTAATTGATGTTTTGATGAGGTGAGGCACGATTACTTGTTTATATGTGGTTATGTTGCCTTATGCTCTCATATCCATGAAGATTGTTATTATTGTGGTGTATGTGGTTGATGAAGGCTATGAGGTGATGTGGTATTTACAGTTTCATATGCATTCATTTGCATTGCACCTCATATGAAGTAATATGTCACCGTTTGCTGGCCGCGACTTGTACCGGTACGCACCGTACGTTACCCGAGGAGGGGTACGGTGCAGCTTTACACCTTGTTGGGTGTAAAGGCAGTGGACATGTATTTGCATTGCATTTGCATTTTGCAGTATTTAATTGAATTATTTCCTATTCCTGAAGTGGATGTTGAGAAGCGAATGCCTCTCCAGAAGATATGAGGATGTGGCTTAATCTTTTAGATGAGGTTGATGATAATCTTGGATGTCTAACTTGGTTTGTTTTTATGCTATTGTTACTCTCTTTTAAATTGATGTCTAATGAACTTGTAGTTTAAATAGCTTGTTAAAGCAGTTTGCTTGCTGAGATTTTATATCTCACTCCTCTTAATAACCTTTCCAGGTGCTTGATGCTTGCTTGCTTGGACGGGATGGGAGTAGCAGCACTTCTACATGTTATAATTACACATATTAATACAGTAGTGGTGTTGTAATAATAATGCAAGTGTTGGAGTTGCTTAGCTCTTAGTGTTGCTTAGCGTTGGTAAACTTGTTTTAGTTTGCTTTGTTGGAGGTAAAAAATTTAATGCCTTAATGCATTCGTTTTGCTAGGATACTTATGTGTTAGTGTGCGGTTTTATTTATGCACCCTATATCTATGTTGTTGCTTCCGCTTTATCTTGTTTTAGAGGAGGTGCTGCCGAAATTTTATAATTTTGGCAAGTCAAGTGGAGTAGTTTGTAGTCACATTCCAGGCTTTCACGGTGTCTGGGGTGTTACAGTTAGTGTACAAACGGCTACGACTCAGAAACCCTTGCCAAACAGAAATCAATAACGGTCCCTAGCAGGACATGTTGACTCCCGAGTATACACAAAAGATCATATCGGCTGAACCTTGACATACACTTGCAGCGATCCCTTCGCCTCACGATACCAGTCAAGCTCAAGGAGAGATATGTGCCACCCTTGTGATAGCTCAACCATTCACTCGATCAAGTACTGGATTCATCATGATCAACTCTTTAATCATATTGGCATGGCTATGCACTTTCTCAATCCAACTACATCGAGGGGCCCAGAGATATCTCTCCTGTTATCAAGGAGGGGCAAATTCCATCTTGATCGCTCACACCCCACGACATGTTTTATGACAAACCCGAAAACTACCTTTATGATTACCCAGTTACGGAATAGTATTTGGCAACCCCAAAGTATGCCACTACACATTCTAGGAATCAATGACGATCTCAGGTCTAAGGATTCTGCAGGTACACTATTTCAGATAACAATTGATGGCACATCGTAATAACAATCCCAACAGTATCTCATGGTAGGTCTATCCAATATTATGTTCTCCAACATAAATATCCACATTATTGACCTAGTATCTCTATACCTATGATCCAAGAAACGTGATCATCAATCAATACATGTGCTGGTCTTATGTATCATCACAATGATATGCGACCAGGGATTGACTAAGAATAACATCATGATATAAACAAAGAGTTTTGATGAGAAAGTCACATACTTGCCAATCAGTGGTCGAAGGACACTGACTCTTGCTTGGACTGATGTCATGTGACATTAGCAAGAAACCTTTTTTCGAATCCTGCATATTGAACCTTTTTAATACCTTGTCGATGTATGTATTCTGGCTTAATCCGATCATCCTTCTGGATCTATCTCTATAGATCTTTATACCCAATATGTATGTTGCCTCTCCTAGATCGTTCATTGAAAAACTCTTTCACAATGAAGATTTGACATCATCAAGCATTGGAATATCATTCCCCATCAACAATATGTCATCCACATATAAGACCAGAAACACAAGTGTGCTCCCACTAGCCTTTTTGTAAACACAAGGCTCTTCTTCATTCTTGAGGAAGCCAAACCCTTTTACCACTTCATCAAAACGAAGATTCCAACTTTGAGAAGCTTGCTTCAGCCCATAGATGGACTTTTGCAGCTTACATATCTTCCTAGTATTTTTTGGGTCGATAAAACCTTCATGCTTTGTCATGTACACATCCTCACTTAGGTTTCCATTAAGGAAAGCGGTTTTGACATCCATCTACCATATCTCATAATCATAATATGCGGCAATTGCTAGGATGATCTGGATAGACTTTAGCATTGCGACGGGCGAAAATGTTTCATCATAATCAACACCTTGAATTTGCCTGAAACCTTTCGCCACCAATCGTGCCTTATAAATGTGAACATTTCCATCAACATCTATCTTTTTATTAAAAACCCATTTGCACTCAACTACTTTAACACCATCGGTTGGATCAACCAAGTTCCAAACTTGATTATCGTGCATGGATTCTATCTCGGATCTCACGGCACCAAGCCATCTCTCAGAGTCTGGTCCCACCACCACTTCTGAGTAGGTCTTAGGTTCATCATTGTCCAACAATAATATATCGCGTTGCTCCGTGGTTAGGAACATAAACCTCTCAGGTGCGCGACTAACCCTTTCCGACCGACGTGGCACTGATGTCTCCACAACATGTTCTCCAATATCCAGTTCTAGTTCAGTAGGAGCTGAAACATTTTCTGATGGTTCCCGAATCTCTTCAAGTTGCACCGTGCTCCCACTAACGTTCCTCAAGAGAAACTCTTTCCCCAGAAAGACACCATTTCAGGCGACAAACACTTTGCCTTCTTCCCGGTTATAGAAATAATATCCTTTGGTTTCCCTAGGATACCCCACAAAGAAGCACTTATCAGATTTGGGAGCGAGCTTATCAGACATCAAACATTTTTCATAGGCCTTAAAACCCCAGATCTTAAGGAAAGACAACTGTAACACCCTGATTTTCAGATTTCTCAAATTTCTAAAATTTTCCAAGAGTATTGAATAGCTTCAATAGTAGTATAGGTTTAAAACCTATTTTCTTAATCAATCAATCAATATAGGTTATTATTTTGTGTGCATTGCATGCTGAGTTTTGTTAGGAACCAGGTAAATGCATTAGAGTTCTTTTTCCTTTTCTTTCTCTTTGGTGTTTTGAATGAAAAAGATTTTGAAAAGGTTTTACAACACTCAGTAGTGAATAAGTTAAGGATCTTAATGGTTGGAATTCAAGGTCCTTGAATTCATCATCTATTCAATCCTTGATCATACCTGATCCTTCTCTAGTTCAATTCAAATCTTATCCAAATTCTTGTTTAAAGTCAATCTCTCTCCTCTTTCTCACATTCTACCCAAATCCAAATTCGAATTCCTTATCTAGTCCTATTCTTGTTCAACCTTATATTTTCGTTTCTCTAAATTCACTCCAAACTCAATTCAAATTCAAATCCTATTCAAATTTCTCTGCAAAAGTTTCTTTTCTAAACCCTAAATATACCTAAAGTGTCTTTGGGCTCAATCTTGCTCAAGTCCAAACCTTTAGCCAAGTCTTCTAGATGGCCCAACAAAGGATCCACGAAATCAGCAAATTTTCGCGGAGTCCTGGACAGCCTCATCTTCTTATGATGTTTCGGAGTTCAAAACGGCCTCAAATGCAAATCTTGATAATACCAAAGTTGTAGGTCTCGTCGAGAGCTTCGATTTGAACCTATGGAAGTCCTCTTTTGGATAAGGGAGCTGGGAGTTATGGCCCCCGAAATCAGTGCTGCGCAGAGAAGTCCGAGTTGAGACAGTTTATCTTGTGACGCATTTTTGGAAATCAAGATAACGTTTTCAGAAGTTCCAATGACTACCAAAGTTGTAGATCTTTTCGAGTACTACAATTTAGAATCAAGAAACGTCCAATTTGGAGTCCGGACGACAGAGATATCATCCTCGCAATACAGAGCTGCGAAAAAGGAAATCGTAACCGACTCGGATTCGAATCCGAATCGTGTTCGGTTTGGACTCTACCTCATCCAGCCGTCCCTAGCCCTATATATATGAGTTGCACGCCCTCTCCTACCTCTATTCCACGCCCCCAAGCCCTAGAAGTCGCTGCTGCTCTGTCCGTGAGTCGCCGGAGCGCCGCCGTTCGCCGGAGTCGCCGCCGCTGCCGCCCGTGATGCGCTACGTCGTCTTCTCCGCGAATTCTTCTTCCTCGACCACCAAAGCAACGTGAGAACCTCTTCTTCTCCTCCCTTACTACTGTTTTAGCATCATACTAAGTCCCTAGTAAAGCCCTAGCCCCGATCAAAGCCCGATCTATGCCGCTATGGTCGTCACCGTCGCGGACAGCCGCGAGACAGCAGCGCTGTAGCTGATTGGCATTGATGTTCCCGACCGACCAGAGGTCAAATCACCAAGCCCTTTCACCGGTGCATGTTCCATGATGTTCCCCACGCCCTCACCAACCAGCTCGGCCAGTAGATTAGCCAAACTATCGAAATCAAGGTCGACATACCCGCTGTCCGGTTTCTGCACGTGTTCAGCACGCGCACCGGTTTTGCATTCGCGTCCCCCGTCAATCCGAAAGCCGTGTGGATGCACCAACCGCGTCACGACGTGTCCCATAGAGTCTTCTATGTTACCCTAGGAGCCCATCCCCGTTTGTGCAGCGACATGACCAGAACGCCAATGCCAACCACAGCATGTCGCAGCCATCACCCGTTTCATCTATGCTGATCATTCTTGCTCTTAGTGGATGATCTACCAAAACTCATGCCATAGCATTGTGTTCCCGAGTTATATGTACATCCTTGTTCAAACGGTCCCTCAAAATTTCATAGACAATCTCCTGGAACGCGAGCGTCTTCGTTCCTACATTTGTTCGCGGTCACCACCAAACCTAGAAGCAGTCATCGCTGTTTTGCCGCTACCTCGGATGACCCCTTCCAAAACCAACCATACCGCTGAGTTAGTCTTTCCGCGTTCTACGCCATGCTTCCCTCGTTTCACTGAAACACCACTGAAGCCGACATCGATGTCTATGGCCACATGCCCGATCGCCATCTCCGACGGAACCCGAACCACCACCGCTACATAGAGTGACTAGTAGTATTCTTAACCTAGAAGCATAACCTTCGGCCTTTTTGATCCATCATAGGTGGTCGATACTAGATCTCAGCATATCCCTTCTTTAATCCAAGATGGTACTTGCATAGCATGCCAAGTCAGCGCCACATCATTCTCCTTAGCCTAGTCAGCGAAGTCTAGTCTGCCCTACACTTCTTGAATCTTGTGCAATGATGTTGTCAAGCCTGACACAGTGATATATAGTTCCGGTAAATCATTTCCTTTTCAGTCTAATCCATCTCCCGAAAGCTGTTCTTTTTTCATCTTAACTCTGATTTAGGAGATTCTTATGTCTAAACGTTCGTAAAATCTTCCCTATCCAACCATAGTGTTTTTAAAGTGTTTTAATGATGTTTGGTATGTTGTTCTTAGTGTTTTCCTTTGTGTTGTTTGTCGGTAGTTCTCGCGATTAGTCGATAACGTTCCGGAGCAGTTCGAGGGACTTCAAGACCAAGATTTCGACAACACTGAGCAGCATTAGGAAAAAGGCAAGTGTCCTTGATCATATTGAACCTATGTTTTTAAATGTTTTGTTTTACAAAATTGCATGCAGTGTCAATATGATGGGTAGTCACCTATGTTAGGGTTTTCCCTAGATATTCCCTTATCATCCCTTGGAACCTAGATGGTTTATGGTTAGGAGTCTTTTATTGGTAGATTGCTTAGCCTTTCTTTTGGGATATTGGGAAGTGTCATAATTTTGACTAATGAACATATGCAGTAATGATGATTAATATGATAATGTTTTAGCAACATGGAACCTTAGGCCTTGAGCAAAGTGGTTTTGATGGTTATCATGGTTATGATGTTGGTTTAGTATTTGCTCAAGTAACCTAAGTAAGGACCGGTTCGTGGAGCGACAACCCAAGAAGTAACGTACCAACCACGAGGCTGATATGGGTAAAGTGTGACATACTGATTAGAGTCTGTCCAGTGTGCGTTGGGTCAGCACAAAAGGGGGCTTCTGGGTAGGAGCTATTGCTTGCGTAAAGCCTGGCGGTGAAACCTAGTGGGCAGACATGCACTGGATTAGTCTCTGGTTAGTGGAAAGTGTCATACAGTGATTCTTGGCGGCACACCACTGGCGTGTGTTAAGTGTTTCGCGAACACGGCAACATGGAATTCACTGACTCGTGGGGAAAGTTGGACAACCTCTGCAGAGTGTAAAACTGTTATAACAGCCGTGCTCACGGATATGAGAGACTTGGATCCTCACATGATTAGTGGGTTGTGGTTATGGATTTGGTTGTGGTTATGATTCTGGTACAGGGAGTACTAGATGATTGTGGTTATGGTTCTGGTACAGGGAGTACTAGACGGTTATGGTATGCAAGGTGGGGAGCCTTGTATGCTGCGTGTTGGACTGTATGGGTTACATTCATTTAATAACTGCTTAATGCTTTTGAGTCCAAAAATGTTTTCATTACTCGCATTTACGCAAAAATACCATTTGTTAGCCTATTCTTGGTATAAGCCTGCATATCATTACTTTCCCCCACTTGCTGAGTACTCTATGTGCTCACACTTGCTATTTTCCCTATACCATGCGATATGTATGCTGCTGCTCAGTGAGTGAAGCTGTTGAAGACTATCAAGACGAGGTTGTGACGTTCTAGGCGCGTGTCTCCCGGTCAGTTGCCTGCGGTGTTGTTGGGCACCAGTGCTTCTGTTCCGCTGCAGATATCTTCATAGAAGACAATATATGTCAATTGCTGTAAGAGTTTAACGTTTATTTAATAAAAGTATTGCTTTTGTTACTTCACCTGTGACGTCCTTATGTGTGTTGAACATCCTGGGCACACATAAGCCGCATCTGGTTTTGGCTGTTAAAACCGGGTGTGACAACAACACGGGATGCTTCCCGGTCCATATCTCATACGGTGTCTTCTCGAGCGTATCCCTAGAATGATAATGGAAAATCAGATTGGCCCATCATGGACTGGATCATGTCCGACAAAGTCCAATTCCTCCGTTCGGACACTCTATTCCATTGAGGCATCCCCGGTGGAGTCAACTGTAGAACAATTCCACATTGCTTTAGATGATCACCAAACTCATGGCTCAAATACTCACCTCCATGATCAGAGCGCAGAAATTTAATTATCTTGCCAAGTTGATTTTGTACTTCCTTCTGAAACTCCTAGAACTTTTCAAAGGACTCAAACTTGCGCCTCATTAGACAGATGTAACCATATCAACTAAAGTCATCAGTGAAAGTAATGAAGTACTAAAAACCACCTCTAGCGATATAGCTCATTGGTCCACATACATCCGTATGTACAAGGGCCAAAAACTCACTCGACCTCTCTCCTTGACGGGTGAAAGGCGCCTTAGTCATCTTGCCAAGTAAACAAGATTCGCATGTATCAAATGATTCAAAATCAAATGAATCAAGAAGACCATCTTTATGGAGCCTCTGCATGTGCTTCTTACTTATATGACCAAAGCGACAATGCCAAATAAAAGTGGGATTCAAATCATTAAGCCGAGGTTTTTTTGTATTAATGTAATAAACAGGGACTTCCTCAAGATCTAGAATATATAACCCATTCACCAATGGACAATTACCATAGAGCATACCATTCAAATAAATCGAACAACACTTATTCTTTATTATGAAATCATATCCATCTTCTTCCAAACATGAAGAAGAGATAATGTTTTTGCCTAAGGCAGCAATGTAATAACAATTATTTAATTCCAAAACTACTCCTGAGGGTAGCAATAAGGAATAAACACCGATAGCCAATGCAGCAACTTTTGCACCCTGCCGACACAAGCATCCATCTCGCCTCTCACACACTTCCTTGTCCTTTTCAGTCCTTGCAACAATTTGCAAGTACGAATCATCGATCCAGTATCAAATACCCATGAATCATTAGGATGAGTAGCAAGATTAATTTCAATAACATTTATACCTGAAGTGGAAGTATTACTTCCCTTCTTCTTCTTGAGTTCTTCAAAGTATAGCTTGCAGTTCCTCCACCCATAGCCAGGCTTATGGCAGTGGTGGCAAACATCAAAAGCAGTAGGGCCAGCCTTGGACTTTCCAACAGGTTTACGCTTTGAGCTCGAGATCTCATCTGACGCTTTAGCCTTGGCCTTGCACTTTCTCTTCTTGCTATCCTTCTGATCCATCATCACATGACTAGAACTTTTCTTAATTCTTTCCTCAACAGTCTTAAGCATCCCATGCAATTCAGCCAAACTCTTCTCCATGCTATTCATATGAAAATTCAAAATGAATGAATCGAATCTCGCAGGGAGTGACTGGAGAATCACATCCGTAGTCAACTCAGGACTAAGGGGAAAACCAAGTTTTCCAGGCTCTCAATGTAACCCATCATCTTGATCACATGAGGACTAACTAGACTGCCTTCTGTCAACCTGCACACAAACAAGGACTTGGAGGGGTTGAACCACTCGGCCCTATCTTGGTTCTCAAACATGCCTTGGATTCCCACAATAATATCGTGAGCATCCTCGTTCGCATATTGCTTCTGAAACTCAGAGGAAGTAGTGGCAAGCATGAGACAGCTAACATCGAGGGAATCGTTGGTGTGCTTCTCGGAAGCCCTCTGATCAGCGGCAGATGCATTATCAGCTGGTTCATCAGGATAGGGAACCTCTAGAACATAATCCTTTTTCTCTTGTTTGAGAAAAATTCTCAGATTTCAATACCAATCAATAAAGTTTGTTCCAGATAGCTTTTCTTTTTCTAGAATCGAACGCAAATTAAAACTGGAATTGGCGTTAACAGTAGGTGCCATAATCGACAATAGAAATAAATATGCAAAATTTAGCACTATGTTTATGTAAACCTTTCATTAAACAATTTAACAAAAGATACTCCCACTATATGTTTTGAAACTGTTTCCCTCTAACGACATATAGTGGAACAAGATCCATATTCGACTAGGTTCTAGTGAGCTTTGGCATCACTACTAGAAACTTAGGTGATATAGGTAAGCAACATCTTGCTAATCACATCCCTATATGACTCTTGTTTGTTAGGTACCATCAAATGCCTCGGTGCCCAACTCTATGCCCCAAAGCCCAAAACCATTTTGATAGTTTCGTTAAGTAAACCAACACTATGCATGTGGATGTCTAACATCCACCCTAACTGGTTAAGATAAAAGATGGCACCCTACTTTGGCAGACCTACAAAACAATGATCAAAACCTATGTAGGTGCAGCTATTGGAAGGGCATCAATTACTCTTAATTTTTCTGAGGGAGGCTATTCTATTATGTAAACATATCCGTCTCATAGAAAATATGAATAAAATAGCATGACAGGAACATAGATAACATCACAGGCAATTATATTTACTATGACATAGTATGGCCCCTTCACATGGTGATCTCCATCACCATGGTCCCTGTCCTTCAGGTCATCATGCTTGAAGTTTCCATGATCATGTACTAGTCTATTACACCTAATAGCACTAGTCATATTACATGAGAAAAGGAAGCATCACAGGTTGGCACGTAGGCCGTTATACAATAACATGACAGCCTTTGGCTGCAATTAACCATGACATGTAGGCAATGAAAATTACATGCATCATATACACATAAAGGCCATACAATTCACATCATTCCCTGCAAAAACAAGTTAAGCGCATAATCAAATTCTAATAGGGTGATGAAAACATGTTATCCTTAAAAGTCCTAAGCTCGGACGACACAGCGGTTTGATCATATCAATGAAATCGCTACGGAAATCTCATCGGTTTGATCATATCAAGCCGATTCTAAGTTATTCACAATGCCTCAATTTCCACTACATCAATCATATTGATCATCGCGTGAGGTTTCTAGAAACGATGACAACACACACAACCTCGATCTGCTGTTCTTCTAACCAAGCTGCAGCGCGCGCTGTTAGCCCCGATGATGATTCCAGCCGGTATGGGCAAGTTACACGCACGGCAAGGTGGGAGATCGAGCTAATCTTTTGGTCATATGGTTCCATCGACTCACACCTCATCTGACCCCAATAACAACAAACCATGCAACAACCGATCCATCATATGAACCGATCAAGATCCAATCTTTTTCTACCACATATCATCTATATGTGACTGATCTAGATCAAAAATTACGCATGTAGGCTCTGACACCACTATTGGAAACGGCTATGCTATGCTAGCCAAAAACAAAAAAATTCTACGTCCGGAGCCTGACCATGGCTAAGGGCCGAGAGAGTCACGGACCGCCCCCAGCCAAGCCATCGGCTTCTCCTACGGCAAATCACCGTGGGGCTCCGGATGGCCCTACCTCCAGAGCTTGGCCATGGCTAAGAGTTGAGAGGATCGCAGAGCGCCTTCCCCAGCCCAGCCATCATCTTCACCTCTGGCAAACCACCGCGGGGCTCCGGATGGCCCTGCCACCAGAGCTTGGCCGCGGCTAAGGGCTGAGGGGGTCACGGACCGCCTCCCTTGGCCCAGCCATCGGCTTCACCTCCGGCAAACCGCCGTGGGTCTCCGAATGGCCCTGCCTCCAGAGCCTGACTGTGGCTAAGGGCCAAAAAGGTCATGGACTGCCTCCCCCGGCCCAGCCATCGGCTTCACCTCCAGCAACCGCTGAGGGGCTCCGGATGGCCTAGCCTTCGGAGCCTGGTTGCGGCTAAGGGCCGAGGGGGTCGTGGAGAGGGCCATCTGGAGCCTGACCGCGGCTAAGGGCTGAGGGGTCACAGACCGCCTCCCCTAGCCCAGCCATCGGCTTCACCTTCAACAACCACTGCGGGGCTCTGGATGGCCCAGCCTCCGAAGCCTAGCCGCGGCTAAGGGCTGAGGGGATCGCGTAGGGCCTCCCCTGGCCCAGCTATCGGTTTCACCTCTGGCAAACCACCGCGGGGCTTCAGATGGCCCTGCCTCCAGAGCCTGGCCGCGGCTAAGGGCTGAGGGGTTTGTGGACCGTCTACCCCAGCTCAGCCATCGGCTTCACCTTCGGTAAACCACCGCAGGGCTCCGGATGGCCCTGCCTCCGTAGCCTGACCGTGGTTAGGGGCCGAGGGGGTTGCAGACTACCTACCTCGGCCCAGCCATTGGCTTCACCTTCAGTAACCACCGTAGGGCTCTGGATGGCCCAACCTCCAGAGCCTGGCCGCATCTAAGGGTCGTGGAGCTCGCGGAGCGCCTCCCCCGGCCCAGCCATCGGCTTCACCTCTGGCAAACCACCGCAGGGCTCCGAATGGCCCTGCCTCCGGAGCCTGGCTGCGACTAAGGGCCGAGGGGTGTTGGGAAACGGGTAGGCTACGCTAGCCTAAAACAGAAAATTTCTATCGCAATCACCTAGGAAACCATGGTAGTAGGACATCATAGATCGTTACCACACGACGCGTAGTGTAGCGGAAGAAGAGTTGGAGTAGACCGATCCAACGTCGTGCGCGTCAAACTCCTTGAACAGCTTCTCGATCAGATCCACGACCAGCCTCACGTAGGTGATCACGCTCCTCGACCAACTCTGAGCAGGTGGTCGTGCTCTTCGACTAGTTCCTCGACCAACTCCCAATCAGGTCTGTCATGACCTCAACCAGTTCTGTTTGGTCGTATCATGCTATCCGACCAGATCCGAGTGGTCGCGTTGTGCTCTCCGACCAAATCTGAGTAGTCGTGTTGTGCTCCGTGACCAGTCCTAAACATGTCACGATCAACTTGCCGAGAAGATCAACGCCGCAATAGCAGGATCACCCCTATGGTATCCACATGTATTGGGCATAAACGCCGAGCCCGATGTGCTAGCACCTCACGCACGGCTATGGTTTTGGGACATAATGTGGAAGGCTGTGGCTAGGGTTTTGGAGTGGCTCAACGTCAGGAGGCCTCAGAGCAGCGGGATGCGGCCCCCTCTGCAAGGATGGAACCACAAGGGTCATCGGTTCCAACCTTGCAAGCACTAGCTCTAGCCTTGCAAGCATGCCCGCAAGATCGCTCACCTCTGGAGGCGCCACGGTAGGCGGAGCTAGGGCAGGGTCGGAGGTGACGAACCAGTCGAAGCCATTGTCATTTCCGACGATGAGGAGGAGGAGGGCGCCATGCTCAAGCCAAGGAGAAGCGCTCCCTCACACAACAGTGAGGGATCAGCTTGGTGAACCGTGGCTTTTATAGTTGAACTGATCAGTCACGCACGCCCGGGGAAGGAAACAGAACAGCCGCAGGCGTCGCTTCGTGGCACTTCCCATTACTTCCCTGTGGGCCTGTGGCTACATCCTGGTCGATCCCTGTACACATGGCAACATCCTAACCGGAAACCGTTTCCGAATTGCAAGTCAATAGCGGTACCTAGCAGGACATATTGACTCCCAAATGCACGCAAAGATCATATCGGCTGAACCTTGATATACTCATGCACCAATCACTTTGCCACACGATTCCAGTTAAGCTCAAGGCGAGATTCGTGCCACCCTTGTGATAGCTCAACCATTCACTCGATCAAGTAGTGGATTCATCATGATTAACCCTTTAATCATATTGGCATGGCCATACACTTTCCCAATCCAACTACCTCGAGGGGCCCAGAGATATCTCTCTCATTATTTAGGAGGGGTAAATTCCATCTTGATCGCTCACATCCCACGACATGTTTCATAACATACCCGAAAGCAACCTTTATAACTACCCAGTTACGGAATAGCGTTTGGAAGCCCCTAAATGTGTTACTACACATTCTGGAATCAATAACAATCCCAGTAGTATCTCAAGGTGGGTCTATCCAACACCATATTCTCTAACATGTGTCCACATTACTGATTTGATATCTCCATATCTATGATCCGTGAAACATGATCATCAATCAGTCAATGTGCTAATCTATGAATCATTATTGTCCCACATAATGATACAAGATTGGGGATCATTTAGAATAACATCGTAATAAAACAAAGAGTTTCACAAACAAGTCACATACTTGCTGATCAATGTACATGATAATTATTCAAGGAACCAGATAACCAATTATCCAAAAGCACATTAGCATAGATAGAACACATTCTCTCACATGCACTAGACTCGATTATGCAAGTATCTTATACCCATAAAGCTCAAGTACACCTCATGCTTGGGCTGTGAGAGAGGCTTCATCAATGGATTAGCAATATTCGAATCTGTGTCCTCCTTGCATATATTTACATCACCTCTATCAATGATCTCTCGAATGAGGTGATAGCGTCGTAGTATGTGCTTCGACTTTTGGTGCGTCCTAGGCTCCTTGGCTTGTGCAATGGCACCACTATTATCACAATAGAGGTCCATTGGACTAGACGCAGTAGGGATCACACCCAACTCAAAAACAAATTTTCTTACCCAAACAGCCTCTTTTGTAGCTTCAGAAGCTACAATGTACTTGGCTTCCATCATTTAATCTGCAACCGTTTCTTTCTTGGAACTCTTCCAACTCACCGCGCCTCCATTAAAGCAAAACACAAAACTAGACTTCGATTTGAAATTGTCTTTGTCGGTTTGGAAGCTAGCATTGGTGTAACCATTTACAACGAGCTCCTCCTCACCTTCGTTGACTAGGAACATATCCATAGTTCTTCTCAAGTACTTGAGGATACTCTTTACCATTGCCCAGTGACATTCACCCGGGTTTGATTGGTATCTACTCATAACACTTAGAGCATAGGAGACATCTAGACGTGTACAAAGCATGACATACATGATGGACCCGATTGCGGAAGAATATGGGATCGCACTCATCCTCTCGAGCTCATCAGGTGTCGACGGACACTGACTCTTGCTGAGAGTGATGCCATGTGACATTGGCAAGAAACATTTCTTGGAATACTGAACCATTTCCATACCTTGTCGATGTATGTGCTTTGGCTCAATCCGATCAACCTTCTCGACCTATCTCTATAGATCCTTATTCCCAATATGTATGCTGCCTCTCCAATATCTTTCATTGAGAAACTCTTTCTCAACGAAGATTTGACAGCATCAAGCATTGAAATATTGTTTCTGATCAATATGTCATCTACATATAAGAACAGAAACACAAGTGCGCTCCCACTAGCCTTCTTCATTCTTGATGAAACCAAACCCTTTGATCACTTCATCAAAATGAAGATTCCAACTCCGAGAAGCTTGCTTCAGCCCATAGATGGACTTTTGCAGCTTGCATATCTTCCTAGCATTCTTCGGATCGACAAAACCTACAGGCTGTGTCATGTACACATCCTCACTTAGGTTTCCATTAGGGAAAGTTGTTTTTACATCCATTTGCCATATCTCATAGTCATAATATGTGGCAATTGCTAGGATGATCCGGATAGACTTTAGCATTGCGACAGGAGAAAATGTTTCATCATAATCAACACCTTGAATTTGCCTAAAACCTTTTGCCACCAATCGTGCCTTCTAGATGTGAACATTTCCATCAACGTCTATCTTTTTCTAAAAAACCCATTTACACTCAATGGTTTTTACACCATCGGGTGGATCGACCAAGTTCCAAACTTGATTCTCTCGCATGGATTCTAACTCAGATCTCATGGATCCAAGCCATTTCTCAGAATCCGATCCCACCATCAGTTTCGAGTAGGTCTTAGGTTCATCATTGTCCAATAATAATATGTCGCGTTGCTCCGTGGTTAGGAACATAATCCTCTTTGGTGCACGACTGACCCTTTCCGACCGACGTGGGGTTGGTGTCTCCACAACAGGTTCTGCAACACCTTGCATATCGAGTTGTGGTTTAGTAGGAGCTGAAACACTTCTGGTGTTTCCCAAATTTCTTTGGGTTGAACCATGCTCCCACTAACTCCCTTTGAGAGAAACTCTTTCTCCAAAAAGACACCATTCCTAGCGACAAACACTTTTCCTTCTTCCCGGTTATAGAAATAATATCCTTTTGTTTCCCAAGGATACCAAACAAAGAAGCATTTATTAGATTTGAGAGTGAGCTTATTGGATGTCAAACGTTTTACATAGGCCTCACAACCCCATATCTTAAGAAAAGACAATCCGGGACGCTTCCCGGTCCATATCTCATATGGTATCTTTTATACAACTTTAGATGGAACAATATTTAAAGCGAAAGCAGCAGTTTCTATAGCGTATCCCCAAAAGGACAATGGAAGATCAGATCGGCTCATCATTGACCCGACCATGTCTAACAAGGTTCGGTTCCTCTGTTCGGACACCCCATTTCATTAGGGCGTACCCGGGGGAGTCAACTGTGGAACAATTCCACATCGCTTTAGATCATCACCAAACTCAAGGCTCAAATATTCACCTCCACGATCCAATCATAGAAATTTAATTTTCTTGCCTATATGATTTTTTACCTTATTCTGGAACTCCTTGAACTTTTCAAAGAATTCAGACTTGTGCCTCATTAGGTAGATGTAACCATATCTGCTAAAGTCGTCGGTAAAAATAATGAAGTTCAAGACCACCTCTGGCTGTAGAACTCATTGGTCCACATACATATGTATATACAAGGGCCAACAATTCATTCTCCCTCTTTGTATTAATGTTATAGACAGAGACATCCTCAAGATCTAGTATATATAATCCATTCACCAATGGACAATTACCATAGAGCATACCATTCAAAAAGATCGAACAACACATGTTCTTTATTATGAATTCATAACCATCTTCTTCCAAACATGAAGAAGAGATAATGTTTTTTCCCAAGGCAGGAATATAATAACAATTACTTAATTCCAAAACCAATCCTGAGGGTAGCGATAAGGAATAAACGCCGACGACCAACAAAACAACTTTTGCACCATTGCCAATGCAAGCATCCAACTCGCCTCTTGCACACTTCCTAGTCCTTTTCAGTCCCTACAACGATTTGCAAGTATAAATCATCGATTCGGTATCAAATACCCATGAATCACTAGGACGAGTAGCAATATTAATTTCAATAACATTTATACCTGAAGTGCAAGTCTTACTTCCCTTCCTCTTCTTGTGTTCTTCCAAGTACAACTTACAGTTCCTCCTCCAGTGACCACTCTTATGGCAGTGGTGGCAAGCATCAGAAGCAGCAAAGCCAACCTTGGACTTTCCAGCAGGTTTAGGCTTAGAGCTCGAGATCTCATTTGAATCTTTAGCCTTGCCCTTGCGCTTTCTCTTCTTGCTATCCTTTTGAACCATCATCACATGACTAGAGCTTTTCTTAATGCTTTCCTCAATAGTCTTTAGCATCCCATGCAGTTCAGCCATGCTTTTCTCCATCCCATTCATATGAAAATTCAAAATGAATGGCTCGAAGCTCGCAGGGAGCGACTGGAGAATCGCATCCGTAGCCAACTCAGGGCTAAGGGGAAAACCAAGTTTTTCCAGGCTCTCAATGTAACCAATAATCTTGATCACATGAGGACTAACTGGACTGCCTTCTGCCCACCTGCACGCAAACAAAGACTTCGAGGTGTTGAACCTCTCGACCCGAGCTTGGTTCTCAAACATGCCTCGAAGTCCCACAATCATATCATGGGCATCCCTGTTCTCATATTGCTTCTGAAGCTCAAAGCACATACTGGCGAGCATGAGACAACTAACATCAAGTGAATCGTTGGTGTGCTTCTCGTAAGCCCTCCAATCAGCGGCAGATGCATTATGAGCTGGTTCATCAAGATAAGGAACCTCTAGAACATATTCCTTTCATGAAAGAATAGTATGACAAGAACATAAATAAACATCACAGGCAATCATATTAACTGTGACATAGTATGACCCCTTTTACATGGTGATCTCCATCGCCACAGTTCTTGTCCTCCGGTTCATCAAGCTTCAAGCCTCCATGATCATGTACTAGTCTACTACACCTAGTAGTACTAGACGAATTACATGAGAAAATAAAGCATCACACGTCGGCACACAGGCCGTTATACAATAACATAACAACCTTGGGCTACAATGAACCATGACACACAAGCCATGAAAAATACACACATGCATCACATACATAACAAGGCCATACCAGTCACAACATTCTCTGCAAAAATGAGTTAAGCGTTGAATCGAATCCTAATGTCGTGACAGGATCACGTTACTATAACAATCTATGCATGTACGCTATGTAACGGCAGTCCCTCTGGCCGGTCAGCAGGCGGGGGGGGGGGGGGGGGGAGGGGGTCAAGGGAATACATAGGTCGCATCTATGAAATCGCTATGAAAATCTCATCGAATTGATCATATCGTGCCAATTCTGAGTCATTCACAATGCCTCAATTTCCACTAGATCAATCACATTGATCATCGCGTGAGGTTTTCTGGAGACGATGAAAACACACAAAACCTCGATCTGCTGTTCTCCTGACCATGCAGGAGCACGCGCTGTTAGCCCTGATGGTGATTCTAGCCGGTAGGGGCAAGTCGCACAAGCGGCCATGTGGGAGATCGGGCTAATCTTTTGGTCATATGGTTTCATTGACTCGCACCTCATCAGATCCCAATCACACCAAACCGTGCATCGATCGATCCATCACATGAACCGATCACAAGAACAAAATAGATCCAATCTATTTAAACCACATATCATCTATCTGTGACCGATCCAGATCAAAAACTACGCGCGTAGGCTCTGATACCACTGTTGGGGAACGGGTAGGCTACGCTAGCACAAAACAAATTTTTCTCTACCGCGTTCAACTAGGAAACCATGCGAGTAGGGGATCATGGATCGTTACTACTAGACGTGCAGTGCAGCGGAAGAAGAGTTGGAGTAGACCGATCCAACGTCGTGTGCATCAAGCAGTCACTCCTCGATCACCTCTGAGCAACTGCCTTGCTTCTCGACCACCTCAGTGACCAGTTTCGAGTGGTTCTCGACCAGCTCCGAATAGTCCACGATCAGCTCCGAGTGGTCGCCGTGTGATCCTCAACCACATCTAGGGGATCTCGACCACATCCCCGACCACGTTGAGGAAGTAGTCGATCACCTTGTCGACCATAGAGCATGTACAGTGCAGCAATCTTCACACCGAGAAGATTAGTGCCGCAATAGCAGTAGCGCCTCTACGGTATCCACACGTACAGGGACAGAATCACCGTACGCCGGTGTGCTAGCACCGAGCGGCCTGCTAGGGTTTCGCAGGGAGTACGGGAAGAGGAGGCGGCCAGGGTTTTGGTGGCAGGATCTAATCAACTCAAGCACCCATAGCTCCTGCCTCCTCTTATATAGAGTACGCTAACGGACCTTTAATCACATTAAAGAACTTTATTACTCTAAACCCTAATGGACATTTAATCATATTAAATCCCATCCGTAGATCCAAACCGCACATGTGATCGCCTCTAGGGTATACCACCAACACAATCATGACAAGCCATGCGAAATTCAGCTCGGATAAGGATGGTTGAGTGTCTAGGAACCCGCAAAAGAGATGAGCCCTGATTTCCAAATTGAATCCCCACCTTATCTCTAATCCTTTTCGATTCAAATGCGCAGATTGACCCCTATCCGGAGCTCACCACCACCAAGAGGATACAAAGGTCTAACCTGGTAGGTTCTATCCTCTTCTGCACCCTCAAGTATAAATAAGCCTCCATAGCTCTCCCCAGGACCCGACCTACCACCCTCAAGCCCCTGTGCCTAGGAGGATACCACTAAAGAGTGCCCCAACGCCGGCCGAGGCTCTCCCTAGTACGCCACCGTCGCTACACCGCTACAAGCCAATGCAACATCCAGCTCTTGACAATTAGGGATCTAGCTTGTCACCAACTGAGCATGCTCCACTGTTTGCAGTTGTCATCGGTGCCATGTAGCATAGAAACTGATGAAGTCTGGCAGCACGCCATCACGAGGATGATCTTTGCCATCGCAAAAGCCCTCAAGAGGTCATTGACGTCCATAGATGTGCCTGGTGAGTTAGATGCCCTTCCCTCGTTCCATTCTGCTTTTCACCGTAAACAGTAGAGTACCGTAGCTATTTTTCAGCCAAATTCTGACTATGCCTCTCTGTCAACCAAGCCACCGTCGTGATTCTCCACCGGAGCTCGAGTAGGTAGCACAGTAGTCGTCCGATCATGATCTGACACTCCTGATTAGAATGAAAACACCCTTTCGGTTACAACAAATCGTAGCCATCCGATCCTCATTCGATGTGCATATTTAGTGAACCTTTGACATATGCAGTACTACGGCATCACACCAAGTCACCCTCACATCCGCACCACGTTAGTTGTCCTCACTTACGTGGCTAGCACCATCGCCACCACATCAACGTGAAGTCCCACATGGCAATCCCAGTCAACAATATACCTCAGTACCACCTCACCAGCCATGTCAGCAACATGTCACCCTTTATGCTGGTGTGTCAATGCCACGTCAGCCTCTGATGCTTGCGTAGCAGCATGGTCAACATGCCCAGTTAGTGACCTTTTATATCTAATTAAATATGCTGCTGACGCCATAATTAATAATGATGAGGCAATAAATAGGTTTTCCATATTCAATTAATTCTGATTAATTTCATAAAGTAGTAAATATTTTTTGGTAATATTTTTATTTAATGTTTTCCTTAGTAAAATAATTCTAATAATTTAGTAAATAAAAAGTTAATAATTTTGTTCAATGTTTTTATTTAGTTAAATATTTCCAATAAATTGTAATAAATGCTAGAAAAATCCTATAAAATCATAGATTGCTCCGAAAAATTCTAGAAAAATTCCTAATCACATAGTTTCACATGTAGTTAATCTTGTTATCCTGTTTTATTTTTTAGAAGCCCTAACTTTCAACTGTAGCTCTGATTTGATCCATTTTGTGCCAAAATTATCAGAAAATTCTAATCTATTTAGTGACACTATTTGTTGTTTGCTATTTGGTTCTTCTTGGTTCTTGGTATTTTTTTGTGTGTGTCTTTCCTCTTATTTTTGCGAGTAGACACTAACGTTCCGGAGGAGCAGGAACGACTTCAAAACCAAGACTTCGTTGAAGACCTGACTGAGTATTGTGCCTTAACCATGTTGATCCTAGTTTTTTAAATGTTTTGTTTTACAAACATGATGCTAATAATATTGTCTAGAATCCAAAGTTAGGTTATACCCTAGTTTTCCTTTAACACGGTTGTCGCCATTTTTATGGTTTCGAATATGGAATGGTAGATCGTGCTTAACCTTGCTTTTTGCGATGGTTATAATGATAATGGCTCAACTGAACATAATAATGGTCCAATGCAACTATGATAAAAGATGATGATCTAATTTTTGTAGCAACATGGAATTAGGATTGGAGAAAATGATTTAGATGAGACCGGTATAGGTTGTACGCTTGGATTTGTGGTAGTCTTGCTCAAATCTAAGGACCGGTTCATGGAGCGATCATTCCGAGTTAACAGTACAGCCACAAGCCTGATATGAGACAGGCCTAGCCGATTAATTAGCTGTTTTCTCAGCATAGTGTAGGGTAGATGGTGGTATATGGATGGAAGGACGTAGTTCTTGGAACTACATGGCACAAGAGTGGATACCATTGTGGAGGGTGTACTCCCGCACTAGTGAAACATCAGCGGGCATGCATGTGTTGAGAAGGGATTTGTAAAGGCTTTGTAATGATTTCCTAGCAACACACCTTAGAAGTGTGTAAGTGTCTAGCTAACACGAATATAATGGAAATCATGACTTGTGGGTAAAGTGCACAACCTCTACAAAGTGTAAAACTAGTTAATCAGTCATGCTCACAGTCACGAGTGGCAAGGAGCCCTCACATGATTAAAACATGATGGTTTGGTTAGTATGATCAGCTGTGGTGGGAGGAACCACGGCTGAGGTGTTGGTCAATCACAGTGGTGGGAGCCATGGTTGAGGTGTTTGGTTTTGTCAACCTTGGTGGTGAGAACTGTGGTTGAGGTGGTGGAATCTTTGGTTAAGTAAAGATGTGGAAATCTTGAGGTGATTATTTAATTTACTATCATTCACTTAATTAATTACTCACTTTTGAACTATTTTGAAACAAATGTTGTTTTTCTACAAAAGAGATAAATTAGCCTTATTCTTGTTAAGGCATTCATATACATACTTTTCCTCACAACTTGTAGAGTACAACATGTACTCACACTTGCTATACCCAAACCACACTCAGTTGGGGAAGATCTTGAAGACTTCATGGAAGAAGGTGCAGTTTAGGGTGGTGTTCTCCGTCGATTGCCTGTGGAGTTGCCAAGTGAAGATGAATAAATCGCTTAGGATCGCACCAATTTTTTTGGTTCTTCGACCTTGAAGGTTTCTTTTGTAAGACGATTTATTCGATTAAGTTATGGATATTATTATGTCAGCACCAATGAAGTCACTATGTGTTGGGATTGATTCTTGGGCTCAACGCATAGCAGAGATTGATCTGTTTTTGGACTGGTCTCGACATTGGATGGTCTGGTGACCTAAAATTCTGGAGCCTGAGAGGGTAATAGCTAGTTTTTGTTGGTGGCTATAAATACCCCTTGGCTAGTTCATTTTGGTTCTCTTTGCTATTGGGATAGTTCATACACTTCTTTGAAAAGTCAAGAGGAAGAAGAATCACATTGAGTGATTTACATGTTCCTTAATTAAAGATTAAGGATATCATTAGTGCTAGGAGAGTAGCCCTATGTTCATCCATACACCTCTATGGACTAGATTGGATCAAGTGAGGTTCTTAGCTTATTACTCTTGTTGATTGGTGTCACCTAGATGGTTTGGTAGCATTGTTCTTCATGACCTTCATAGTGGTGACTTGTTGAATCCCCAAGATGATGATGTGCCAGTTTGGAGCCCACTGATCTCGAGCGAAGGATTACCTGATGAGAGGATTAGGCCCAATCTTCCATTAGGTAATGGTAAGTCGATCGGTGGAGACTCGACGTTGACGATCCAAGGCTTCCGATTAGGAAAGAACGCAACCCTTGCAATCGCTACACCACTGCTTCGTTGGTTATCAATAGCGCGCGGCACGATTGACCTCGCCAAGAAGGCTAATTCCTGCAAGAGAATCGAGAACACAAGCAAGAACACGGAAGAACACAATCTGAAATTGTAAATATGATTAACCTCACGAGTTGGGGTTTCACAAACCGAACGACGGCGAAACTGTTCAATGACAGATTAATCTAAGCAAAACCCAAATACTCTATGATGATGGCTGCTAGATATATGAAGAGGGGTGTGCTAGGGTTTTGGGCGACCAGGGGGGCGTCCACAACTTGGGCTTAGACCCGAACACGTTTACAAGGCCCGATATGGCCCAAAATTGTGACACAGTATATTGTTTTTACGACACAAAATAATCCACTGTGAATCTGGAGCTGGGACCAGTACGAAAAAAAGTTATCGTCCTTAGATTTCCAACGCATCAAAAAAACACCTTATTTGGACTCCATATGAAGAAGTTATGACCGTTTTAGTGCGGCGCTGTCTGCTGAATCCGAACCGAGTTCTCACTCCGACTTGAAGTTGGCTTGAGCCCCATCCGACTTGGCTGTTCCATAGGTGCTTCTCCCATATTCCTAAGCATAAAAAATTCACAAGAATTGAGTAGCATCCCATCCTTATAATTAGTAGTATGGGCAGCGAGTAACGAAAACACCTCATGAGTTAAACGACGTGCACGAGCCCGTGTAATCGGTCCTTGTAATGGATCAATCACCGGAGGATCACTTGTGATGAATTGATTGGAACTTTGTAACCTTTGTGATTCTATGAAGAAGTGAGTTCTTATATGTGTGTTTGTCGATATGGATTTGGATTCATTGCTATTGTTTGCAAGGAGAAGACGGCTGCCAAATCCTGACTACGCTCTAGGATGCAGCCTGGAAGCAGGAAAATCCTGCAGGGTAAAATCTTCACCCGTCACTTGTGTGTTATCCCATGTGCTAAGGAGAAATACATAAGTGACGGGTGAAGATTTTCCCTATCACTTATATTAAGACATAAGTGACGGGTAACATCTTCATCCGTCATTTATATCTTTCTCTGCAGCACATGGGAGACGATAATAGGTGACGGGTCCTTACCCGTCACTTATTTCATGTCATCAATGATGCGTTCGGGGTGACGGGTGCAGGACTTGTCACCCATGACGATTATGACCCATCATCCTTGTCCTTTTTTCACGTAGTGCCTATTGGCGAGGCATACACAAACGAAATGTAAGAAATGTAAATCGATGTCTAAGAATATAATGCTTCAGTTTCATCAATAAATGAAATATGTATGATGCACAAGTTATCACAACAAACAGGGGTACAATGGTTAGTTGAACCATCATCATCTCTTTCAGAAATCCGAATCTAGATGTAGCCAAACGATTTCACAATTGAATATGATTCATCAAAGGATTGTTTCCGCGTTGAATTAGAATCACTTCTAGGGTGAATCAGAATCTGGAGCCCTACCAAAGGGACCCTAAAACGAGAAATGTTTTCGATAATGAATTCTACATACTCACGTTTCATATAAGGATAGTGAATTGTGAAAGTTGAATAACACATGTGAATAGTCACAACGTCCTTGCTTGCACCTATTCAAAAGGTTGAATAACACATGTTCAGACTCAATACCCTATAGCTCCAGTGTTACGAGGAAGCAACAAAATCAATTTAAAGTTTATGCAAAGATAGGCCACATGATCACCATGATCCACCGGTTCAAGGTAGCAGAATTGTAGGAATCACAATCAAATCCGAAAGAGTAAAATGTTATACCATGTTTTCCCTTGGTTGAGTTTTGAATCTCATAGGGTTTTCTTAAGGCAAAGTTTTTAATGAGACAATATGTGCAACGACAAGATAAAAATGCTATACACTCTCTTCTTCTTGTCGTTTGTCCCACTAGATTTTCGGAACAAGGTTTTTAACTACGCACAAGCATGGCGTTGGATAAGTGTCCATAGGGTGTTGTAATATAGGCCCATGGCGCATGAGCCCCGCAAACCCATTAGTGGTAGGAAGTTCAGTCATATATTGCTCATCCAATGTAATAGGGGCATCTCCTCTCATGTATAAGGAGAAGAGGGGTTGCCAAGTTGTATCTCTCTATTTCTTTTTATAGTGCATATTAGGATTTAGAAAAGTATTTAAAGTATACTTTGATTATTAATTTTTCGTACAATATATTATCAAATGTTATAAAATTAGTATCATGTTTGAAGATATGTGAAATACAAGTCTATTGATACGACATTTGTATAATAAACACACACATAATTTCACTAATGGTTGTCAAACTTACAAAGTTGGACCTTTATAAATCCTAATATACCTTATAAAAAAATGAAGTACACAAAATCGTCAATAAAGTTAGTGGTGCCGGATTATATAATATGTGGTGCCCGATTATAACATGTGCTTTCGGTGTGCTTCTCCTTTATAATTCATATTTAATCAATATGTGGTAACGTGATTATTATAACAAGGTTTAAGGTAGTCTACCTAAGTGGAGTTGGAATCTAATCTTTTAAAAGAGTAGAGTGGAGTTGGAACTTATCTGAACTAGTGGGGTTATTGGAATCTTTAAAGATGACGCCTCCTAGTAAACTTCTATCGTCTAGGTCTCTCTGCACGATGCAGATTTCGTAATATATTCTCCGATTCCTAGATCAAATTCTGGCGAACTTCGATTTTGGAAATGTGGCACCCTGGACCATTAGCACAAATGTGATCGTTGCAGATAAGCATCTTGGTTTGATCAGCTTGGATTCTGACGTTACGTCGACGAGCCGAAAGGTGACGCCCTCTAACTTCATGCGGATGTGGAAGCCAAACCGCCAAGGCGCGTTAATTATAATGTAACGTTAAAATGAAATGAAACAGAAGCTCGATTAGTTATTAGAAACAATAGCATGCGAACTCTAGAAAGCAATAAGAAAAGACTGAAAGATGCAAAGTAGATGTGCACAGATGCTTCTTTCCCTCCTTTTTGTGATACCCTCTCCCCTCCGCACATCTGAATTGATTTTAATCCAAATCACGATCAAATAAAGATTGGAATCACATTGTTCGATTTGGTGGAGCTTCGATGTTGATGATCCAAAGGCTCTGACCAGAACAGATCGAGAACCCTCGCAACCACTACACCACTACTCCGTAGTTATCAACCGTACCAAGACGCGGTTGACCTCGCTAAGAAGATTTTTCCTGCAAACGAATCAAGAACACAAACAAAAATAGGTAGATACAATCTGAATATTACTAATTACCTATGAAGTGCTCGAGTTGGATTCCACAAACCGATATACAGCGAAATTATCTAAACCCGAGCCTAAACTATGACGACTACTGTATATTTATAGGGGGATATGAGGAGGTCGACCTAGGGTTGTGCAGCCGTGCAAAGAGGCGTACATAATCTGAACTCTGACCCAAACATGATTACAAGACCTGACAAGGCCTAAAACGGTGACGCATCACGTTATTTCATCAAATCTGACTAAATTATAAGGAATTTTTGGTCGAGATTAAATCCATTGGAAAGGGCTCATCATAAGCTTTCCAACAAGTCCAAGATCGCCTCAATCGGACTTCGTATACGATAGTTATGCCTATTTTACTAACATGTTGTCCTGAGACTCCGAACCGAATTTGGAGTCCGACTTGAGCTCGACTTGTTGTTCGAGTAGACTTGGCGCTCGAGTGATGACATCTAGGTAAACTTGTGATGCCTCTCCCATATTCCTAAGCAATAAAATACCACAACAATTTAGTAGTAATCCATACAAGAAGGCATGAACAGTGAGGAACGAGTTCACCTGGTGGTCTAATTGTCACGCATGTGCCCTTGTAATTGGACCTTGTATGATTTGAGGATTATTAATAGTATTGATCGTATCCGAAGGTACTATGGGTTCATCATCGTCCCCCTCTTGAATTGGAGTCGTCCTCGACTCAAGCTCTTCTTCTTCTCCCAAGTATTTATAGTGCCATTCGAGGTGTAAACGTACAAGTATGCCCCTACAAACATAATGGTACAAGTTACCACCATACTGCATGGACCCTAGAACCGGTCGAACTTACACAGCTCGAGCCCTGGTAAAAATACTTTTACCCCTACCTAGAAGATATTATCTATTATGGCAAATATAGTGGTGCAAGCAACCGTAAGGGTGCGATGCTGAGCCGGTCGTCAATTGCGGCACGGCACGGCACTATCCCGGGTGTCAGGATAGTACCCCCTCATCCGTTGGCCCCAAGGTTTGAAGGGGTGAGCAGATGTTAGAAGGAATTAGCTCTAGCCCAGCCTTATAGTCAAGACCTCCTGAACAACTCCTCGCCATCGGGGAGTCTCCCTGTAGTGACCGTGAGTGATGTGGTGAGGCTCTGACAGAGACGATGTAGTTCGGAGGGAATTACATGGTTCCCCCTTGGTTCCGGAGCTTATGCGGAGGCCAGAGGCATGGCCATCAAGGTTGTGATGGAGGCACGTGCTCTGGAGCACGTGTAGGGGCCGAAGTGAGCCCTTCAGCCCCCTAATGGTGAGTGCTTTCGCCACTTGATCGTCATAGTGGAGATTGCGTGTGGAAGCAAGGTATTCTCCTCATTTTCTTGGCCCAAGTATTTAAGGACGTGAAGTGACGACAATGGTGCAGCTAACCGGGTAATGCGTGGGTTCACCGGGTGTCTTGTGTCCGCTGCCCTTGCACGTGTTGAAAGGAGGCCCGAGCCATAACTGTGCCGAGTCGTGCACGTAGAAAACCAGGGTGTCACCGTAGGATGTTGCCATGTGTATAGGGATCGACCAGGATGTAGCCACGGGCCCACAGGGGAGTAATGGGAAGTGCCACAAAGCGACGCCTACGGCTGTTCTGTTTCCTTCCCCGGGCATGCGTGACTGATCAGTTCAGCTATAAAAGCCACGGTTCACCCAGCTGGTCCCTCACTGCTGTGTGAGGGAGCGCTTCTCCTTGGCTTGAGCATGGCTCCCTCCTCCTCCTCATCGTCGGAAATGACAATGGCTTCGACTGGTTCGTCACCTCCGACCCTGCCCTGGCTCCGCCTACCGTGGTGCCTCCAGAGGTGAGTGATCTTGCGGGCATGCTTGCAAGGCTAGAGCTAGTGCTTGCAAGGTTGGAACCGATGACCCTCGTGGTTCCATCCTTGCAGAGGGGGCCGCCTCCCGCTGCTTTGAGGCCTGCTGAGGTTGAGCCACTCCAAAACCCTAGCCATAGCCTTCCACATTATGTCCCAAAACCATAGCCGTGCATGAGGTGCTAGCACATCGGGCTCGGTGTTTCTGCCCAGTACGTGTGCATACTATAGAGGTGATGCTGCTATTGTGGCATTGATCTTCTTGGCGAGTTGATCACGACGTGTTCGGGACTGGTCGCGGAGCACAACGTGACCACTCAGATCTGGTCGGAGAGCACAACACGACCACTCGGATCTGGTCGGATAGCACGATACGACCAAATAGAACTGGTCGAGGTCGTGACAGACCTGGTTGGGAGCTGGTCAAGGAACTAGTCGAGGAGCACAATCACCTGCTCAGAGTTGGCCGAGGAGCGTGAACACCTGCGTGGAGCTGGTCACGGATCTGATTGAGAAGCTGTTCAAGGAGTTTGACGCGCACGACGTTGGATCGGTCTACTCCAACTCTTCTTCCACTGCACTACGCGTCGAGTGGTAACTACCATGATTTCCTAGGTGAATGCGGTAGAAATTTTTTGTTTTAGGCTAGCGTAGCCTACCCGTTTCCCAACACCCCTCGGCCCTTAGTCACAGCCAGGCTCCGGAGGTAGGGCCATTCGAAGCCCTGCGGTGGTTTGCTAGAGGTGAAGCCGATGGTTGGGCTGGGGGAGGCGCTCCACGAGCCCCACGGCCCTTAGCTGCGGCCAGGCTTTGGAGGTTGGGCCATCCAGAGCCCTGCGGCGGTTACCGGAGGTGAAGCTGATGGCTGGGCCGAGGTAGGCGATCCGTGACCCCCTCAGCCCCTAGCCACGGTCAGGATACAGAGGCAGGGCCATCCGGAGCCCTGCGGTGGTTTGCCGGAGGTGAAACTGATGGCTAGGCCAGGGTAGACGGTCCACAAACCCCTCAACCCTTAGTCACGGCCAGGCTCTGGAGGCAGGGCCATCCGAAGCCCCGCGGTGATTTGCTAGAGGTGAAATAGATGGCTGGGCCAAGGGAGGCGCTACGCGACCCCCTCGACCCTTAGCCGCGGCTAGGCTTCGGAGGCTGGGCCATCGAGAGACCCGCAGTGGTTGCTGGAGGTGAAGCCGATGGCTGGGCCGGGGGAGGCGATCCGTGATCCCTCGGCCCTTAGCCGCGGTCAGGCTCTAGATGGCCCTCTTCGCAACCCCATACGCCCTTAGCCAAGGCCAGGCTCCGAAGGCTGGGCCATCCAGAGCCCCACAGCGGTTGCTGGAGGTGAAACCGATGGCTGGGCCGGGGGAGGCAGTCCATGACCTCTTTGGCCCTAAGCCGCAGTCAGGCTCTGGAGGCAGGGCCATTCGGAGACCCGCGGTGGTTTGCCGGAGGTGAAGCTGATGGCTGGGCCAGGGGAGGCGGTCCGCGACCCCCTTGGCCCTTGGCCGCGGCCAGGCTCCGGATGCAGTTCCATCCGAAGCCCCACGGTGGTTTGCCAGAGGTGAAGATGATGGCTGGGCCGGGGGAGGTGCTACGTGATCCTCTCAACTCTTAGCCATGGCCACGCTCTTGAGACAGGGCCATTCGGAGCCCCACGGTGGTTTGCCGGAGGAGAAGCCGATGGCTAGGCTGGGGGTGGTCCGCGACTCTCTCGGCCCTTAGCCACGGTCAGGCTCCGGAGGTAGATTTTTTTTTTGTTTTTGGCTAGCATAGCAGAGCCATTTCCAATAGTGGTGTCAGAGCCTACATGCATAATTTTTGATCTAGATCAGTCACATATAGATGATATGTGGTAGAAAAAGATTGGATCTTGATCGGTTCATATGATGGATCGGTTGTTGCACGGTTTGTTGTTATTGGGGTCAGATGAGGTGTGAGTCGACGGAACCATATGACCAAAACATTAGCTCGATCTCCCACCTTGTCGTGCGTGTAACTTGCCCCTACCGGTTGGAATCACCATCGGGGCTAACAGCACGCGTTGCAGCTTGGTTAGAAGGACAGCAGATTGAGGTTGTGTGTGTTATCATCGTTTCTAGAAACCTCATGCGGTGATCAATATGATTGATCTAGTGGAAATTGAGGCATTGTGAATGACTCAGAATCGGCTTGATATGATCAAACCAATGAGATTTCCAAAGCGATTTCATTGATATGATCAAACTGCCGTGTCGTTTGAGCCTACAACTTTTAAGGATAACATGTTTTCATCACCCTGTTAGAATTCGATTATGCGCTTAACTTGTTTTTGCAGGGAATGATGTGAATTGTATGGCCTTTATGTGTATATGATGCATGCGTGTAATTTTTATTGCCTACATGTCATGGTTAATTGCAGCCAAAGGCTATCATGTTATTGTATAACGGCCTACATGCCAACCTGTGATGCTTCCTTTTCTCATGTAATTTGACTAGTTCTATTAGGTGTAATAGACTAGTACATGATCATGGAGACTTGAAGCGTGATGACCCGAAGGACAGGGTGATGGAGATCACTATGAGAAGGGGCCATACTATGTCACAGTAAATATGATTGCTTGTGATGTTTATCTATGTTCCTGTCATGCTATTTTATTCATATTTTCTATGAGACGGATATGTTTACATAATAGAATAGCCTCCCTCAGAAAAATTAAGAGTAATTGATGCCCTTCCAATAGCTGCACCTACATAGGTTTTGATCATTGTTTTGTAGGTCTACCAAAGTAGGGTACCATCTTTTATCTTAACCAGTCAGGGTGGATGTCAGACATCCACATGCATAGTGTTGGTTTACTTATCAAAGCTATCAAAACGGTTTTGGGCTTTGGGGCATAGAGTTGGGCACCGGGGCATTTGATGCTACCTAACAAACAAGAGTCACATAGGGATGTGATTAGCAAGATGTTGCTTACCTATGTTACCTAAGTTTCTAGTAGTGATGCCAAAGCTCACTAGAACCTAGTCGAATATGGATCTTGTTCCACTATATGTCGTTAGAGGGAAACGGTTTCAAAACATATACTGGGAGTATCTTTTGTTAAATTGTTTAATGAAAGGTTTACATAAACATAGTGCTAAACTTTGCATATTTATTTCTGTTGTAGATCATGGCACCTACTGTTAATGCCAATTCCAGTTTTAATTTGCGTTTGATTCTTGAAAAAGAAAAGCTATCTGGAACAAACTTTATTGATTGGTATTGAAATCTGAGAATTTTTCTCAAACAAGAGAAAAAGGAGTATGTTCTAGAGGTTCCCTATCCTGATGAACCAGCTGATAATGCATCTGCCGCTGATCGAAGGGCTTCTGAGAAGCACACCAACGATTCACTCGATGTTAGCTGTCTCGTGCTTGCCACTATTTCCTCTGATCTTCAGAAGCAATATGAGAACGCGGATGCTCACGATATGATTGGCATGTTTGAGAACCAAGCTAGGGCCGACAGGTTCAACACCTCCAAGTCCTTGTTTGCGTGCAGGTTGACAGAAGGCAGTCCAGTTAGTCCTCATATGATCAAGATGATGAGTTACATTGAGAGCCTGGAAAAACTTGGTTTTCCCGTTAGTCCTGAGTTGGCTACGGATGTGATTCTCCAGTCGCTCCCTGCAAGATTCGATTCATTCATTTTGAATTTTCATATGAATAGCATGGAGAAGAGTTAGGCTGAATTGCATGGGATGCTTAAGACTGTTGAGGAAAGAATTAAGAAAATCTCTAGTCATGTGATGATGGTTCAGAAGGATAGCAAGAAGAGAAAGCGCAAGGCCAAGGCTAAAGCGTCAGATGAGATCTCGAGCTCAAAGCCTAAACCTGTTGGAAAGTCCAAGGCTGGCCCTGCTGCTTTTGATGCTTGCCACCACTGCCATAAGCCTGGCTATGGGTGGAGGAACTGCAAGCTATACTTTGAAGAACTCAAGAAGAAGAAGGGAAGTAATACTTCCACTTCAGGTATAAATGTTATTGAAATTAATCTTGCTACTCATCCTAATGATTCATGGGTATTTGATACTGGATCGATGATTCGTACTTGCAAATTGTTGCAGGGACTGAAAAGGACAAGGAAGTGTGTGAGAGGCGAGATGGATGCTTGTGTCGGCAGTGGTACAAAAGTTGTTGCATTGGCTATCGGTGTTTATTCCTTATCGCTACCCTCAGCAGTAGTTTTGGAATTAAATAATTGTTATTACATTGCTGCCTTAGGCAAAAACATTATCTCTTCTTCATGTTTGGAAGAAGATGGATATGATTTCATAATAAAGAATAAGTGTTGTTCGATTTATTTGAATGGTATGCTCTATAGTAATTGTCCATTGGTGAATGGGTTATATATTCTAGATCTTGAGGAAGTCCCTGTTTATAACATTAATACAAAAAAACCTCGGCTTAATGATTTGAATCCCACTTTTATTTGGCATTGTCGCTTTGGTCATATAAGTAAGAAGCACATGCAGAGGCTCCATAAAGATGGTCTTCTTGATTCATTTGATTTTGAATCATTTGATACATGCGAATCTTGTTTACTTGGCAAGATGACTAAGGCGCCTTTCACCCGTCAAGGAGAGAGGTCGAGTGAGTTTTTGGCCCTTGTACATACGGATGTATGTGGACCAATGAGCTATATCGCTAGAGGTGGTTTTTAGTACTTCATTACTTTCACTGATGACTTTAGTTGATATGGTTACATCTGTCTAATGAGGCGCAAGTTTGAGTCCTTTGAAAAGTTCTAGGAGTTTCAGAAGGAAGTACAAAATCAACTTGGCAAGATAATTAAATTTCTGCGCTCTGATCATGGAGGTGAGTATTTGAGCCATGAGTTTGGTGATCATCTAAAGCAATGTGGAATTGTTCTACAGTTGACTCCACCGGGGATGCCTCAATGGAATAGAGTGTCCGAACGGAGGAACTGGACTTTGTCGGACATGATCCAGTCCATGATGGGCCAATCTGATCTTCCATTATCATTCAGGGGATACGCTCTACAAACTGTTGCGTTCACTTTAAATAGGGTTACATCCAAAGCTATAGAGAAGACACTGTATGAGATATGGATCGGGAAGCATCCCGTGTTGTCTTTCCTTAAGATCTGGGGTTGTGAGGCCTATGCAAAATGTTTGATGTCTGATAAGCTCGCTCCCAAATCTGATAAGTGCTTCTTTGTGGGGTATCCTAGGGAAACCAAAGGATATTATTTCTATAACCGGGAAGAAGGCAAAGTGTTTGTCGCCCGAAATGGTGTCTTTCTGGGAAAAGAGTTTCTCTTGAGGAATGTTAGTGGGAGCACGGTGCAACTCGAAGAGATTCGGGAACCATCAAAAAATGTTTCAGCTCCTACTGAACCACAACTGGATATTGGAGAACATGTTGTGGAGACATCAGTGCCACGTCAGTCGGAAAGGGTCAGTCGCGCACCTGAGAGGTTTATGTTCCTAACCACGGAGCAACGTGATATATTATTGTTGGACAATGATGAACCTAAGACCTACTCGAAACTGGTGGTGGGACCAGACTCTGAGAGATGGCTTGGTGCCATGAGATCCGAGATAGAATCCATGCACGATAATCAAGTTTGGAACTTTGTTGATCCAACCGATGGTGTTGAAGTAGTTGAGTGCAAATGGGTTTTTAATAAAAATATAGATGTTCATGGAAATGTTCACATCTATAAGGCATGATTGGTGGCGAAAGGTTTCAGGCAAATTCAAGGTGTTGATTATGATGAAACATTTTCGCCTGTCGCAATGCTAAAGTCTATCCTGATCATCCTAGCAATTGCCGCATATTATGACTATGAGATATGGTAGATGGATGTCAAAACGGCTTTCCTTAATGGAAACCTAAGTGAGGATGTGTACATGACATAGCATGAAGGTTTTATCGATCCAAAAAATGCTAGGAAGATATGTAAGCTGCAAAAGTCCATCTATGGGTTGAAGCAAGCTTCTCGAAGTTGGAATCTTCGTTTTGATGAAGTGGTAAAAGGGTTTGGTTTCCTCAAGAATGAAGAAGAGCCTTGTGTTTAGAAAAAGGCTAGTGGGAGCGCACTTATGTTTCTGGTCTTATATGTAGATGACATATTGTTGATCGAGAATGATATTCCAATGCTTGATGCTGTCAAATCTTCATTGTGAAAGAGTTTCTCAATGAACGATCTAGGAGAGGCAACATACATATTGGGCATAAAGATCTATAGAGATAGATCCAGAAGGATGATCGGATTAAGCCAGAGAACATACATTGACAAGGTATTAAAAAGGTTCAATATGCAGGATTCCAAAAAAGGTTTCTTACTAATGTCACATGACATCACTCTCAGCAAGAGTCAGTGTCCTTTGACCATTGATGAGCTTGAGAGGATAAGTGAGATCTCGTATGCTTCCGCTATCGGGTCCATCCTGTATGCCAAGCTTTGTACACGCCCAGATATTTCCTATGCTCTAAGTGTTACGAGTAGATACCAATGAAACCCGGGTGAAGCTCACTGGGTAACAATAAAGGATATCCTCAAGTACTTGAGAAGAACTATGGATATGTTCCTAGTCTATGCAGGTGAAGAGGAGCTCATTGTAAATGGTTACACCGATGCAAGCTTCCAAACTGATAAGGACGATTCGAGATCGCAATCTGGTTTTATGTTTTGCCTCAATGGAGGAACAGTGAGTTGGAAGAGTTCCAAGCAACAAACAGTGGCCGATTTCATGATGGAGGCCGAGTATATCACAGCTTCTAAAGCTTCAAAGGAGGCTGTTTGGATCAGAAAGTTTGTTTCTGAGTTAGGTGTGGTGCCTAGTGCTTCTAGTCCAATTGATCTCTATTGTGATAATAGTGGAGCTATTGCGCAAGCCAAAGAACCTAGGTCACATCAGAAGTCCAAGCACATACTGCGGCGCTATCACCTTATTCGAGAGATTTTAGATTGGGGTGACGTGAAGATATGAAAGGTGCACACGGATTTGAATATTTCTGATCCGTTAACAAAGACACTCCCGCGACCCAAGCATGAGGCACACATGAGAGCTATGGGTATTAGATACTTACATGATTACCTCTAGTGCAAGTGGGAGATTTAAGGTGATATGCCTATGTTCATGTACTTCTAAAGAATGTGTTATTCCAAGAATGACTATCATTTACTTTGATTGGTAAGTATGTGAATTTCTCATCAAACTCTTTGTTTATATCATGATGTTATTCTTAGTCAATCCCTGGTCGCATATCATTGTGATGATACATAAGACCAGCACATGTATTGATTGATGATCGCGTTTCTTGGATCATAGGTATAGAGATACTAGGTCAATAATGTGGATATTTATGTTGGAGAACATAATATTGGATAGACCTACCATGAGATACTGTTAGGATAGTTATTATGATGTGCCATCAGTTGTTATCTCAAGTAGTGTACCTGCAGAATCTTTAGAGCTGAGATCGTCATTGATTCCCAGAATGTGTAGTGGCATACTTTGGGGCTGCCAAACACTATTCCATAACTGGGTAATCATAAAGGTAGTTTTCGAGTTTGTCATAGAATATGTCGTGGGGTGTGAGCGATCAAGATGGAATTTGCCCCTCCTTGATAACAGGAGAGATATCTCTGGGCCCCTCGATGTAGTTGGATTGAGAAAGTGCATGGCCATGCCAATATGATTAAAGAGTTGATCATGATGAACCCAGTACTTGATCGAGTGAATGGTTGAGCTATCACAAGGGTGGCACATATCTCTCCTTGAGCTTGACTGGTATCGTGAGGCGAAGGGATCGGTGCAAGTGTATGTCAAGGTTCAGCTGATATGATCTTTTGTGTATACTCGGGAGTCAACATGTCCTGCTAGGGACTGCTATTAATTTCTATTTGGCAAGGGTTTCTGAGTCGTAGCCGTTTGTACATGAACCTAACGGGTCACACACATAATGGGTTGGAACAAAACATGCGAATTGAGTTCGTATATGGGTTTGATTGGATTGTGATCCATGAGGTGTTAGAGTCCTAAAGGGCTTCCAACGTGGGAGCCCATTAGTGAGCTCTATATAAGGAGAGGCATGGGGTGGGGCGTGCATAGGTTGAGCCACTCCGAAACCCTAGCCGCAGCCTTCCACACGATCTCCCAAAATCCTAGCCACGTGCGAGGTGCTAGCACATCAGCGCTCGGTGTTTCTGCCCAATACGTGTGGATATCGTAGAGGCACTGCCGCAACTGCGGCATTGATCTTCTTGGCGAGTTGATCATGACATGTTCGGGACTGGTCGTGGAGCACAACGTGACCACTCGGATCTGGTCGAGGTCACAACAGAACTGGTCGAGGTCGCGACAGACCTGATCGGGAGCTGGTCGAGCAAATGGTCGAGGAGCACGACCACCTGATCGGAGTTGGTCGAGGAGCATGACCACCTGCGCGGGGCTGGTCATGGATCTGATTGAAAAGTTGTTCAAGGAGTTTGACGCACACGACGTTGGATCGGTCGACTTCAACTCTTCTTCCGCTGCACTGCGCATCGACTGGTAATGATCTATGATCGCCTCCTAGCATGGTTTCCTGGGTGAATGTGGTAGAAAATTTTTGTTTTAGGCTAGCGTAGCCTACCATTTCCCAACACCCCTCAGCCCTCGTCACAGTTGAATAAAAGTCCACAGTACCCGTCACAGTTGCTGGCTCGAACACGTTTCGAGAACTAGCTCAAGGCCAAAAATAGGATACACACAAGCACAATGGAATAAAATTCGCAATGCAAACTGTCTTTTTTCCTCTGAATTTTTTTTATACTCCATTTTTGCACTCTTTGCTTCCTTTTTTTTTCTTTTTTTGGCACTCTTTGCTTCTTGCTTTCTATTCTCTCTGAACTCTGGCTTCCTCTGTTTTGGGCTATGGAATTGCTACTCGAACCTTGTCGAACACAGCTCGATATAAAGGGTGTGTGGGGGGTGTTTGAGAGCAACCAGAAACAGAAGGACTTCGACTAGGTGGTCAAATCCGAGATGCTGGTTGAATCCGATAGGGTGATCGAACTCGAGATGCTGGTCGAATCCGACAGGGTGGTCGAACTTGAGATTGTGGTCGAACCCGACTAGTGGTTGAACCCGAGTAGGTGGTCGAAACGACTAGTGATCGAACCCGAGTAGATGGTCAAAATGACTAGTGATTGATCCCGAGATACTCAACAACTTAAACAGCAAAGACTCGACGCTAGTAACTAGAACACATGATTCAACAGATCGAGAACCCTCACAACTACTACACCAGTACTCCGTGGTTATCAAACATGCCAAGACATGGTTGATCTCGCCAAAAAGGCTTTTCCTGCAAGCGAATCAAGAACACAAGCAAGAACAGGTAGATACGATCTGAATATTGCTAATTACCGATGAAGTGTTCGAGTTAGGGTTTCACAAACCGATATACGGTGAAACTGTCTAAAACAGAGTAATCTAAGCAAAACTCGAGCCTAAACTATGACGGCTACTGTATATTTATAGGGGGATGTGGAGAGGTAGACCTAGGGTTGTGCAGCCATGGAGAGAGGTGTACATAAACTGGACTCCGACCCCGACACGATTACAAGACCCAATAAGGCCCAAAACGGTGATGCAGCACCTTATTTCATTGACCCTAACTAAACCATAAAGAATATTTGGTTAAGGCTAGATCCATTGGAAAGGACTCGTCATAAGCTTTCCAGGAAGTCCAAGAACGCCTCAATCAGACTTCGTATGCGAGAGTTATGCCTGTTTTACTAACGTGCTGTCCTGAGACTCCGAACCGAATTTAGAGTCCAACTTGAGCTTGACTTGTTGTTCGAGTAGACGTGGCACTCGAGTGATGACGTCCATGTGAACCTGTGATGTCTCTCCCATATTCCTAAACAATAAAATATCATAAGAATTTAGTAGTAATCCATCCAAAAAAATATGAACAGCGAGGAACAAGTTCACCTGGTAGTTTAATTGTTGCGCACGTGCTCTTGTAATTGATCCTTGTATCACCTGGTAGTTTAATTGTTGCGCACGTGCTCTTGTAATTGATCCTTGTATCCCTTGAGGAGTAGTATTACACGTATCCGAAGGAGTGATATCCTCATCATATACAAATATACCTTAAATGTACCTGAGGATTGTTAAGTGATGTTTTGTGGAATCTGTTGATGTGGAACATTCGGTTTCTCCATGAGAGGGTGTGATGAAGGTGGGCGATGGGGAATGGGTACCCACTAGGGTATGCTAGATAAATGAAAAATCCGTATCACATTTTACCATACACCTTGCAAGCAGGGGATCACAGATTGTTGCTGCAAGACATGCAGCGCAAGTGGAAGAGTTGGCAAATAACCAGTGGAACGCCGTATGCATAGATGTACAGGAATTTGTCAAACTCCAAAAGGCTCACCCAGCCGTAGCATCCGTCACCGCCGCCGCTACTAAAGTTGTGCTCATTAAATGAGGTTGTCTTCTCAACCACCCATAGTGATCAAAGAACATGAGAATTATGTCTTGGAAAATGCACTAGACACAGTAAATGAAGGAGGGATATGTAGCTATATTTCTTCTTGGATTTCTATAACGACAAACAAAAAAGAACAATTTTGCAGAGCTAAAGCGTCAAGCATAAAAGAACGGAGGGAGTATTATCTTAGTAAATGATCAATAAAAGAAGACTTTAGTTCGCTCTTATGGCCTAGAAAGCAAAAAGTTTATATAACTGTTTATAAATTACTCACCAATACTATTACAAACAATTAACCAGAATATCCCTATACATGTTTATGAACTATCCACCATTACCATTATAAAAAAGTTAACTCAAAATACCCCTCAATGTATTCCTATACCTCTTTATAAATTATATATCCACCACTGCCATTTTGTCAGTATGGATGAGGACTATGTATTCACGAGAAAACCATTAGGGCTTGTGCTTCTATGGACCTTTTTGTAAAATAATGTTTAAAAATACTAGAGCAGCGCTGTTATTTTCATGACGAGGCATGATAGTATCACGTAAATTCCAGAGAGCGAGCGAAAGAGAGTTTTTGGAGGCAGCTTGTTGCTCTAGGGAATCCGCAAAAGGCTTTTCCTCTGACGGACGCAGCCAGCAGCCACAGCCATATGTAGGCTTGCAGCCCAATTGCCCTCGGGCCTCGGCCATGATTAGTACATGAGATGAGATCAATCAGGCTGATCAATTGAAGTAGTAAACAGTAACCCGTGTCAGACTTCCACTGTGAAGCAAGAGACAGCTCTGAGAGGGCAGAGCTGCTTTGATCATTCTTGTGCCACGGGTATAGTAGGTAAAGCTAGACTGGGAGTCCTTCAGAAATGTTGGTTATCTAGTCGGCAGTGATTACTTGGCAGTGACAATCTGTTATGGATCAGCCGTGATAGTCAAAATTTTTTACTTTTTGGGGCTAGAAAAATTTAAAAATATATTTTTCACTCGAGAAACCCCACGACCGCGCGTCACAAGTCACGCAATTTTTCACGCAAAATTCACGTTTGTGCGATTCTGGGACTCAAACCCACGACCTACCTCCTCGCACGAAGCTTCCTTACATCTCACCTATTAATGATTGCTGAAGGCAATAGAATACGCATTAGTTTTGACCCTTCGTGCAGAAATATTTGTATAATTATTATATAAAATTTATGTTCATCTGACTCCAAATGAAAATGTTATCACTGTTGATTTGTGTTAAGATCCGATAGTGATACTTGATTATCTATGTCGGCTCATGATACGGACCGGTAGTGATAATGCCCATATTATCACTACCAGTCCATATCACGAGACCGCAGTGATAATCAAGTATCACTGTTGGCTTTTGTCATGATCCGGCAGTGATTGTCTGTATTTATTGTCTATAATTATTTCATGGTATATCAACAAGAATTTAATTGTTCGTATTTATTGTCTGTATTTATTAACCTCAAATGCTAGTCGCGGATTCATGTCTGTACCGGGGCTTCGTGTCGCCAGAACTTGCTTCTCTATCAAACTTTAGAGTCACCTGCTGTCTGGGGTACCTTGAACATATTTCTTCTATATAATTAAATTAGTAGTCATAACAAACTCATGCTTTGAAAATATCTTCCACTTGGATAACAAATTATGTGCTATAGTCTCAGGTTTAGAGATGACAAATGATATATGTACATTCATGTCAGAATAACAGTGCACTTTACTCTGCATTTTGAATTACATGGAGGTCTAGGCCAACGATGACCCAATAGCTTCGGTTGGCATGGAGGTCCAGGCCGGCGCAAAGGCCTTCCAACAGTGGCGCGGCAAAGACCTCGCTGCACAACGAGAGGTTACGGCCGAGACCGTAGCCACACAGGCTGTTCTCCAATGGTTCTGGGTGCTTGAACCAAAGGGTATTCATGCCTGGGCTCAGCTCCGAGGCATCTCTTCTGACAACACCGAGGACACCCTTGCCTAACCGACATCTTTGGAGAGTTTGGCTGCCCGGCATCCTCCTCCTCGACCCCCTCCGGCGGAAGAGGATTCCAAGGGTGCCCAGGACTCCGGGGCGCGCAGACCCCGCCAACGCCATCGACACAGCAATCGTGACGTCAACCACGTGAAAGAGGCTCTGAGTCCATCCTAGTTGAGAAGGAGTAGTCAGGACTACTCCAGCTTCGAGAGCCGGTTCGCCCGACAGCCTCATTGGCCTCCCCGGATGGAAAAGGGCTTTGGGGAAACCACGGGCTCCAGTGTGCACAGCCCCCGCCGACGCCCTGGGAGAAGTACCTTGGAAGGCAGGCAGGACACCTGCACGGGAGGAATCCGGCGACGGGGGACACAAGGGTCGTAAGACTGGAGTGGGCCCCTGAGCAGGTCTCCAAGCCTCCGACCCCCTTCTGCCGCCACCAACTCGGCCGCTGATGATACAATACCCCAGTGATGAGGGCTGAGCCACCCCGACAGCCCTCACCATAATGGAGCCTGATAGGTTGCGGACATGAGGGGGCCCCACCTTAGGCTCCGGATGATCGGAGCTCTTAGCGGGCCTCCCCTGTCGGGCTCAGTACGGGTAGGGTCGGCCGGGGGAAAAGGACTTTAGGCCCCACCAAGAAGGCCCTGGGTGCTTCGAAGGTCCGCAAGATCAAAACCCTTTGGCGGACGACTCAAGCTGGAGGGGCCAACCCTTCCCCTACATTGGAGCTACGAGGGCTTCTGGGCCTCCGACCTTGCGGCGGAGACCTTATTTTGGCAAAGGTATGCCTATGACCACCTAGCAATATTTTGGCTAGCCGGTATCTAGCCTAGCTGTTGTAAGTCTCTACGACAGATAGCTACCAGGTAGAAACAATAGAGCTCAAGTTATATCTCTGTTTCAACAGTAGATAGTAAACTTTAAGTCATATACATGTT
>NC_084944.1:21279678-21392178 GCF_958298935.1 Phragmites australis | reverse complement strand
TATCCATGGAATCTCACCCATCATCCATACATAACGAATTAGTATGGTATATTCATACCATAACATAAGAACAATAAGAACTCGAATTCTTATCGAGACTGGAACTCAGAGCATAGGAGGGAAAGTCGATTTATGGATGGAATCAAATACGTAGTATTTACAAAAAAGAGTCTTTGTTTATTGGGAAAGAATCAATATACTTTTAATATCGAATTGGGATTCACTAAGACAGAAATAAAGCATTGGGTCGAACTCTTCTTTGGTGTTAAGGTAGTAGCTGTGAATAGCCATCGACTACCCGAAAAGGGTAGAAGAATGGGATCTATTCTGGGATATACAATGCATTACAGACGTATGATCATTACCCTTCAACCGGGTTATTCTATTCCACTTCTAGATAGAGAAAATAACTAAAGGAGAATACTTAATAATACGGTGAAACATTTATACAAAACACCTATCCCGAGCACACGCAAGGGAACCGTAGATAGGCAAGTGAAATCCAATCCATGAAATAAATTGATCCATGGACGGCACCATTGTGGTAAAGGTCGTAATGCCAGAGGAATCATTACCACAAGGCATAGAGGGGGAGGTCATAAGCGCATATACCGTAAAATCGATTTTCGACGGAATCAAAAATACATATCTGGTAGAATCGTAACCATAGAATATGACCCTAATCGAAATGCATACATTTGTGTCATACACTATGGGGATGGTGAGAAGTGATATATTTTACATCCCAGAGGGGCTATAATTGGAGATACTATTGTTTCTGGTACAAAGTTCCTATATCAATGGGAAATGCCCTACCTTTGAGTGCGGTTTGAACTATTGACTTACGTAATTGGAAGTAACCAATTAGGTTTATGACGAAACCTAGAAATCGATCACTGATCCAATTTGACTACCTCTACAAGATATACCTCAACAGAAAACTGTTGAGTAACGACAGCAAGTGAACCAAATCCCTACTATAGGCCAAGCAGCCAAGAAGAAGTGTAAAGAACGAGAGTTGTTGAAACTAGCATATTGGAAGATTAATCGACCAAAATAACCGTGAGCAGCCACAATATTATAAGTCTTTTCCTCTTGACCAAATTTGTAACCCTCATTAGCAAATTCATTTTCAGTAGTTTCCCTGATCAAACTAGAGGTTACCAAGGAACCATGCATAGCACTGAATAGGGAACCGCCGAATACACCTGCTACACCTAACATGTGGAATGGATGCATAAGGATGTTGTGCTCCGCCTGAAATACAATCATAAAGTTGAAAGTACCAGATATTCCTAAAGGCATATCATCAAGGAAACTTCCTTGACCAATAGGGTAAATCAAGAAAACAGCAGTAGCAGCTGCAAAAGGAGTTGAATATGCAACAACAATCCAAGGACTTATACCCAGATGGAAACTAAGTTCCCACTCACGACCCATATAACAAGCTACACCAAGTAAGAAGTGTAGAACAATTAGCTCATAAGGACCACCATTGTATAACCATTCATCAACAGATGCAGCTTCCCAAATTGGGTAAAAATGCAATCCGATCGCCGCAGAAGTAGGAATAAGGCACTAGAGATAATATTGTTTCCATAAAGTAAAGAAGCAGAAACAGGCTCACGAATACCATCAATATCTACTAGAGGGGCAGAGATGAAGGCGATAATAAATACGGAAGTTGCGGTCAATAAGGTAGGGATAAAACACCGAACCATCCGATGTAAAGACGGTTTTCGGTGCTAGTTATCCAGTTGCAGAAGTGACCCCACAGGCTTGTACTTTCATGCCTCTCTAAAATTGCAGTCATGGTAAGATCTTGGTTTATTCAAATTGCAAGGACTCCCAAGCATACGTATTAACTAGAAATAAAATAGATAATAGAAGGCTTGTTATTTAACAGTATAACATAGCCTATATACCAATGTCAACCAAGCGAGCCCCAACGATTGGATTTCCATATAACAAAATTCACCAAACCAAAATATTTTGTAAATGAAGTGAGTGAAAATTCAAAACTCAGATTGCTCTTTTCTATTTTCCATATGGGTTGCCCGGGACTCGAACCCGGAACTAGTCGGATGGAGTAGATAATTCTTCCTTATTACAATAGAAAAAAAAAACCCCTCCCCAAATCGTTCTTGCATTTTTCATTGCACACGACTTTCCCTATGTAGAAATAGCCTATTTCTATTCCGAGCAGGAAGTCCACTAATTTTTTTAATTAGTAAATCGATTCACCTACTATTTATTTAGGGGAACATTTCAGAATGGAAAATGTGAAAGTTTTATCTTGATATCGATCATTTCTAGTTTATTAGTTTTGTCTAAGTATTAATTAAGAGTAAGAGGATTCACCAGGTCATTGATATGGATAATATCCAAATACCAAATACGCTCACTGTGTGATCCATGGAAAGAAAAGTGAGTTGTTTTGGTGAACATCAAAGAAAAAACTTGCTCTTCTTCCGTAAAAAAATTCTTCTAAAAATACCGAACCCAATCGTTGCATAAAAGTTCATACCGTACTTTTATGTTTACGTGCTAAAGTTCTAGCACATGAAAGTCGAAGTATATATTTTAGTCGATACAAAGTCCGTTTTTTCGAAGATCCACTATGATAATGAAAATGATTTCTACATATCCGACCAAAGCGATCAAGAATATCCCAATATGATAAATCAGTCCAAACGGGTTTATTAATAGGATACCCCGATCCAGTACAAAATTGAGCTTTTGATAAGGATTATAGTGTCAAATTTTTTCATTCGAGTATCTATTAGAAAAGAATTCTCAAGCATTTGATTCCTTACTAACAAGGTATTTATTGGTACACTTGAAAGGTACCCCAGAAAATCGAAGCAAGAGTTTGTTAATTGGTTTATACGGATCCTTTGCAGTTGAGTCCAGAAAGAGAAAAAATATTACAAGAAATTGACAAGGTACGATTTCCATTTCTTCTTCAAAAGAAGAGTTCCTTTTGATGCAAGAATTTCCTTTCCTTGATATCGAGCATAATGCATAAGAGGATCCATAAAGAACCATATGGTTTTCCGAAAAAACCCTGGGTACATTACCCCAAAATGTTCCATCTTCCTAGAAAAGTGGATTCGTTCCAGAAAGGTTCTAGAAGATGTTAATCGTAAGAAAGAAGATTGTTACGAAGAAACAACAAGAAAAATTCATATTTTGATACATAAGAGTTATATAGGGATCGAAATAGTCTTTTATTTTGTTTTTTCAAAAGAAAAATCAATTTCATTGAAGTAATAAGACTATTCCAATTCGAATAATAATTGAGAAAGAATCGCAATAAATGCAAAGATGGAACATCTTGGATCCGGTATTCAAGGAGTTGAACCAAGATTTCCAAATGGATAGGATAGGGTATTTCTAGATGTGATAGATAATGTAAATGCAAAAATTTGTCTTCTAAAAAAGGAAATATTGAATGAATAGATTCTAAATTTTGAAACTTTGGTATTTATTTTTCTTCCGGACAAGATAGTTCTCCTAACAAGAATGGGATTTCTACAACGATCGCAAACCCCACAGATAGAATCTGAGAATAAAACTCAGAATAAAAATAATTGCTGTGATCCAACAATCGATCTTGGTTAGGATGATTAACCCAATTAATCCAAAAATTCTGCTAATACATTCGAATAATTAAATGTTTCACAAGTAGTGAACTAAATTTCTTGTTATTACACCCTATAATTTCCACATGTTCGGAACCATTTAATCCATAATCATGGGCAAATGCATAAATATATTCTTGAAAGAGAAGTGGGTAGACGAAGTATTGTTGACGAGATTTCTGTTTTTCTGAATACCCTTCGAATTTTTCCATTTGTATTTCTACTTGAATCAAAGAAAAAAAGCATTTCTCGGTTTATCAAATGATGATACATAGTGCAATATGGTCAAAACAGGGTGTTGCATTTTTTAATACAAACCCTGGAAAAAAAGGAAGTCTAATCCATGGATTTTTTTTTCTATCAAATTAGTTTATGTTTGTTCTAATTACAAAAAAGAATAAATCTTTTATTTTTGCAAGCCAATCGCTCTTTTGACTTTGGAATACAGTCTTTTTATCAATATACTGCTTCTTTTACACGCTCAATTCACAACATCCCTTTTCAATCCATAATCAAGAATAATTAGGATTTCTAAAAGAAGAAGTCAAGGGTCCACTCATAGGAAAACCCAACCTTTCCCAGCATCAGGCACTAATCTATTTTTAATGTCTAATTAGATCGGGGAATCATTCCAATTAAGAAGTTAAGCTCGTTGCTTTTTATTTTACCAGAATTAGAGCCAGGCTCTATCCATTTATTCACTACACCCAGAAAATCAGAATTTTTTATTCAAAAAAATTGATTTTATTAAGACATACTATTTTTTCCGTTCATTACCTTTGAGGATCAGTCATGGTCTTCTAGACTCTATCAAGAGTCTGGACGAATTTGTTGCTTGACCCAAATGTGTAAAAGATCATAGTCGCACTTAAAAGCCTAGTACTCTACCATTGAGTTAGCAACCTAGATAAAATAGGATCTTAGATACAATCGAAATCCAAAAATTGATGGAATTACACCAGACGCTCCTGCCAAAACATTGACTTAGCAAGACATCAAAAGAAAGATTTTATCACCCATTAAAAACACTCAAATACCAAAATGAACAGATCCGGTTAAATTTCACTAAGGTTAAAAAAGGAGCGGCCCCAATCACAATGGGAAAATAGTCATTTTTTTAGCAACTTTTATTTAAAGAAATAAAATAATCTTGTATGTGTATGAGAGTACATGCAAGGGGGGCAACCCTATCATTTGAGCGAAGTGTAGATAGAAATACCTAATATGGAGTGATGATAAAGAGACCTATCTATCTACAAATTCTATTTGTTCAATAGACCTTTGTCAATGGAAATACAATCGTAAGAAAACCAATTAGATACAAAAAGGAAATAAAATAAGGGCTTTTGTTGGATTGGCACGACATAAATGCAGCAAAAAAAAATAGGACTAAGAAAGAGGCAAATTGTGTCTAAATAATTAAGGGGTACTAGTGACCCTATCCTACCTTTTTATTCATTTAGTTCTTCAATTAACTCAAAGTTCTTTCTTTATCTTTAAAGAATTCTGCCTTCCTTAAAATATCATAAACAGTTCTTGTAGGTTGAGCACCCTTTTCAAGGAAATAGAGAATAGCAGGAACATTTGAAACAAGTTTGATTCTTTATCGGATCATAAAAACCTACTTTTCGAAGATCTCTTCCTTCTCTTCGAGATCGAACATCAATTGCAACGATTCGACAGACAGCTTATTGGGATAGATGTAGATAAACAATGCCCCCCCCCCCCTAGAAACGTATAGGAGGTTTTCTCCTCATACGGCTTGAGAAAATGATTCAAATTTATGTCTGCAATACAAGTAGATAGAAATTAGACTATGACTTGCATTAATTTCCTTACAGAAAAGAAAAAACAAATTTCATTTATACTCATGACTCAAGTTGGCTGTTGACTGACAGACTTCAAAAGAAAAATCCTTCGAATTTTTTTGAGTCGTCTCTAAACTTTTTTCTTTATCTCATCTTGAACAAATTGACTTTTATTCCTTATTCTAATCTAATTCTATTGTTGAGACAGTTGAAAATCGTGTTTACTTGTTCCGGAATCCTTTATCTTTGATTTGTGAAATCCTTGGGTTTAGACATTACTTCGGGAATTCCTATTCTTTTTTCTTTCAAAAGAGTAGCAACATACCCTTTCTTTGTTTTCTTATTTCCTTCGATAAATCATTTCCCTCTTCTATAGAAATCGAATATGAACGATTGATTCTGATAGCCTTTTAATCGAAAAAGTTTTTCCAATCTTCCAAAATTGGACTTTTTTCTTATTTTAACCTTTCGATTTCTATATTAAGGATAGACTGACAAAGTTGGCCTAATTTATTAGTTTTCACTAACCCTAGATTCTTTCCCTTGATAAAAAAAGAAATTTTGACCTCTCGACCTCCATGGTGTACTATTTACTTATAAACAACCCAACGCAAATTCGGTTCGGGACGAATAGAACACACTATGTTGAACCAAGAGAATTTTCATTACTATGGAAAATGATGGATAGCGAAATCCACAATCGATCATGTCCTTCAAGTCGCACGTTGCTTTCTACCACATTGTTTTAAATGAAGTTTTACCATAACATTCCTCTAATTTCATTGCAAAGTGGTATCGAGAATTGATCCAATATGGATGGAATCATGAATAGTCATTAGTTTTGTATACTAATTCAAACTTGCTATCTTTGGGGAAATATGAATAAAAGAAATAATTATTTATCAGGGAAGACTTTGCAAAGATCCAATTTATTTAAACCCATATTCTATCATATGAATGAAACATAGTTCGAAAAAGATGAATAAAATAGTTTGCTTAAGACTTATTTATTATGGAATTTCCATCCTCAAAAGAGAACTCGAGATGATCAATCCTGAAATGAGAAGGATCTACTCTTCTCCAACAAATAAACTATCAACCTCCAAAAAAGTTGAATTAATTTATTTACTAATATATTTTTCTGTAACAAAAACAATTAACTATTAACCAAATAAACTATGCCAAGGAAAAGATTGGCAGTTTTTTGGTAGTTATAAAATTACCATACTTCTTTTACTCGAGTAACAAAAGAAAGAAAAAATGAAGTAAAAAAATTTCGTGTAAAGTAAAATTAAGGTATTTGCTTTTACTTATAGCATTCTTTCTTTTTTTAAGGTAAAAGAAAGCACTAAAAATAAAAAATAAGAAAAGTATGATTTTTTTTTAATCCATTCTATCCAACAAACAGTTCTTACCTTATCATAAGCTTTCTAGAATGTACAAGATCGCCTCAATTGGACTTCGTATGCGAGAATTATGCCCGTTTTAGTGACATGATATCCTGGGACTCTAAGTAGACTTTGGAGTTCGACTAGGACTTGATTTTGAATCCGAGTAGACTTGGCCTTTGAGTGATGATGTTCAAGTGAGCTTGTGGTGCTTCTCCCGTGTTCCTAGTCAATAAAACATCACCAAAATTTAGTAGTAATCCATCCAAAAAGTATGAACAGCGAGAAACGAGTTCACCTGGTGGTTTAATTATCATGCACGGGCTCTTGTAATTGGACCTTGTATGATTTGAGGATTATTAACAGTGTTGCTCTTATCCGAAGGAACCATGTCCTCATCATCTCTACATGATAGGTGGCCCCGGCAGCTTGTGTTACAACTATGGGGGCGTCGACCACTTAGAATGGGATTGCCCTTATCTGAAGCTGGGAGCCGTGGTGAATGCTCCAAGGCCACCACCCGCTCAACCCACTCCTCAAGCCTCCCAAACTACGCACGTCCCCAAACTTGGCCGAGTGTGTCACATCACCAACGAAGAGGCTCGAGAGGACGACAACGTGCTCATTGGTACGCTACTTGTGAACTCTCATCCAGCAGTTGCTCTTTTCGATTCGGGAGCATCCCATTCTTTTATCAAGGGTAGTTATGTTTTGAGTCACAATTTGGTCACCGAGACCCTACCCTCTGCCTATCACATTGATGCACCCGGTACTAAGTTGACAACCAACCAAGCTGTCCCTAAGGCTAAGATCCTCATTGAGGGAGTTCAGTTGTCTACAAATTTGATCTGCTGGATCCTAGAGGAATGGATGTCATATTAGGAATGAATTGGTTGGCCAAGTATGGGGCTCAGCTTGATTGTGCCAGGAGAGTCGTTTCTCTCAAGAATCCCAAGGGTAATCGGGTTTCTCTTCATCTTGGGGAGGGTTGTCTCCACTTGTACACTCTGAAGGTTGTCACAGCCACGGATCTCCTAGATATTCCTGTGGTATGTGAATTTTATGGTGTCTTCCAAGAAGAATTGCCAGGAATGCCACCCGACCGAGCAGTGGAATTCTCTATTGATCTCTTGCCTGGTATGACCCCAGTTTTGAAGAAGTCTTATAAGATGCCGCCAAATGAGTTGGTGGAGTTGAAGAAGCAGATTCAGGAGTTGCTATCAAAGGGTTTCATTCATCCGAGCTCATCACCCTGGGGATCCCCGGCGCTCTTTGTGAAGAAGAAGGATGGTACTCTGCGGATGTGCGTTAATTACCGTCCGCTGAATGAGGTCACGGTCAAGAATAAGTATCCGCTTCCTAGGATAGATATTCTATTTGATCAGCTGATCGGTGCCCGTGTTTTCTCAAAGATTGACTTAAAAGTTCGACCGGAGGATATTCCAAAGACGGCTTTCTCTATTCGCTACGGACTTTATGAGTTCACCGTCATATCCTTTGGCTTGATGAATGCTATGGCGTTCTTCATGTATTTGATGAACATGGTGTTCATGGAGGAACTCGACAAGTTTGTCGTGGTTTTCATCGACGACATTCTCATATAGTCCAAGACTATAGAAGAACATTCTAAGCATCTCCGAGTTGTTCTTGGGCGACTTTGAGATCACCAAGTTTAGCAAGTGTGAGTTCTGGCTCAAGGACGTCGCTTTTCTGGGTCATGTGTTGTCTGAGAGCGAAGTTGCCATTGACCCAAGCAAAGTGCAAGAGGTTCTCAATTGGGTTCAGCCCAAGAATGTCACAGACATCTGGAGTTTTCTCGGATCAACTTGTGGGTTATTACCGCCGGTTCATCGAGAACTTCTCCAAGATTGCTAAGCCCATGACTGAGCTATTGAAGCAAGAAAACATGTTCGAGTGGTCGAGTAAATGTGAGTTAGCTTTCCTGATTTTGAAGAAACTGCTCACGACTGCTCCCGTTCTCGCTCAGCCTGAGGTACACAAAGGTTTCAACGTCTATTGTGATGCTTCCTGCATAGGCCTCGGATGTGTCCTTATGCAAGAGGGAAGAGTTGTGGATTATGCCTCACGCCAATTGAAGCGCTACGAAGAGAACTACCCAACCCATGATTTAGAGCTTGCGGCAGTTGTGCATGCCTTGAAGATTTGGCGCCATTATCAGCTAGGAAATCTGTGATGAATCTATACGGATCACAAAAGTCTCAAATACATTTTCACTCAGGCCAATCTAAACATGAGACATAGAAGATGGCTCGAGTTGATCAAGGATTATGAACTAGAAGTTCATTGTCATCCCGGCAAGGCGAATGTTGGTGCCGATGCACTGAGTAGGAATGCTCAATGCAATTGCGTTATGGCTAAGCCTGGAAATGCCACACTTAGTGATGAATTTCAGAGACTTGGGCTCAAAATGGTTCCGGAGGGATTTCTTGCAAATTTGGAGATCAAATCCACCCTCTTGGATGAAATCAAGACAGCTCAGAAGGATGATAAGGGCATGGCCTGAATCTGGGATAAAATGAAGGATGGCAAGGCTGCCTATTTTTTGAGGATGACCAAGGTGTATTGTGGTTTGGGAACCGGCTAGTGGTTTCGAAAGTCAAGGCATTGAGGATGAAAATTCTGGATGAAGCTCATGATTCTTTGCTATCCATCCATCCCGGGAGCACAAAGATGTACTAGGATGTCAAGCCTAGATTTTGGTGGACTTGCATGAAGCGAGAAATCGCTCGATATGTTGCTGAGTGTGATGTCTGCCGAAGAGTGAAGGCCAAGCATCTTAAGCCGGCCGTTACGCTTCAACCTTTGTCTATTCCGTCTTGGAATTGGGAGGAGATCGGTATGGATTTCATTACCGGGTTGCCAAAGACCTCACATGGATATGACTCAATTTGGGTCATTGTGGACCGATTGACAAAGTATGCTCATTTCCTTCCTATCAGGACCGCGTATTCGGTCAAGCAATATGCGGAGCTGTACCTCACTCGAATTGTTTGCCTTCATGGAATTCCAAAGAAGATCATTTTTGATTGAGGCACTCAGTTCACTTCTTATTTCTGGAGAAGCCTGCATAAGGGCATGGGGACTGAGCTCTTCCACAGCACCGCATACCACCCCAGACTGATGGTCAAACCGAGGGGGTGGATCAGATTCTAGAGGACATGCTTCGAGCTTGTGCTCTCACATATGGGAAGAAGTGGGAGATATGCTTGCCATTCATTGAGTTTTCTTACAATAACAGCTACCAAGCGAGTATTGAAATGTTGCCACTTGAAGCTCTCTATGGTGGTAGATGCCGAATGCCGTTGAATTGGTCCGAATCTGGCGAAAGGGCTTTTCTAGGTCTAGATTTGGCCAGAGATGTAGAAGTGCATGTTCTGACTATACGAAAGTGTCTTCTCATGGCTCAATCATGACAAAAGAGCTATGCGGATCGCCGCCAGAGAGAACTTGTGTTCAAGATTGGAGGCTTTATGTATCTTAAGGTTTCTCCACTCAAAGGAGTTTGATACATTCAATTCAGAGAAAAGCTAGCAACCCAATACGTGGGACCATTCCAAATTGTTGCTCGGTGTGGTGAGGTGGCCTATCAATTGGACTCCGTCCCTCTCCGCTATCCACAATGTGTTCCACGTGTCGCAACTGAAGAAATGCCTTCGAGTTCCAACCAAAGTGATCGAAGTTGCAAACCAAGAGTTGCAGCCGGATCTTTCATATTGTGAGTGACCAATCCGAATCTTGGACGAAGTGGAACGCAAGACTCGACGACATTCCATAAAGTTCATCAAAGTCCAATGGAGCAACCACACCGAAGACGAGGCAACATTGGAGTGTGAGGATAAAATCCGCTCCAAGTATCCCAAGCTTTTTGAGAACTTGTAAATGTTGTTGTAATTTCGCACAATTTGGACAACTCACATGTCTATATTCATCATCGTGTTGAATGGAAATTTTATTCCAAAGAGTGCACTTAGAAACCTTTCAACCGGGAGAAACCTGCTCCTGGCTGTCTGACTGCTGTTGATCTGCCGGTCTGACCGCCAGAGGCGTTAAGACTTCCAAAACCCTCTGTTGGCTCACGGTCTGACCGGTGCCTCTGCGGGTCTGACCGTTGCTTGGCGGTCTGACCGCCACAAGACTTGCGGGCCTGACCGTTAGAGCCCAAAACTCTCTGTATAGATTTTGGTCTTACCGCTATTTTCGCGGTCCAACCGAGCCACGGTCTGACCGAGGCTAGTTGCGGTCTGACTGCTAGTTCACAGCGAGGCCTAATGAATATATTTTCTTTCCATTGTTGAAAGTTGACGTGATTCTTTCCAATTGAGGAGAAATCTTTCCCATTCCACCACCGTCACCTTCTCCCAAAGTCTACGGAATCTCGGGACGAGATTCTTCTTAAGGGGGGAGGTTTGTCATGTCCCAAAATTCTAATTACGTAATTAAGCATGCATGATCATCATCGCAAGTAATTATGCGTATTTGTTTATTGAGTTGAATTAAAATGTGTTTCAAGTACTTTGGAGAAGCCCCAAATACTTAGATGGTTTAGAGCACTTTGGAGAAGCCCCAAATACTTTGAAAAAGGTGGAGAGTAAAGATAATGGGACACTTAGGAAAATTCAGCAAAAATCACCCTCACAGTCTGACTGGGCTTACCCGCGGTCTGACCGGCAGGTGTGCAACCACGTGGGCTAGCCACGTGGACTTACCGCGGTCTGACCAGGAGCATTGGCGGTCTCAGAACTCAGCAGAGGCGCCACTTAAGGCAATCGATCTCTCTCTCACTCTCTCACTCTCATTTGCTCTCCCTCTCTCCACCAAACCTTAGAAATAGAGGAGCGATCCGTTCGCCACGTTCAAAGACCGGAGATCGACGGAGGGGACTCCCACGAGCTTCCCGGAGGACTTCCCCAAGTCTTGCCCCTCTTTTCCCCGCTGGATTCGCTTCCCACGCCATTTTCTCCCACCCCGAGTTCCGTCACCCTCCGGAAGCTAAATCGGTGGATCGAAGCATCCCAAGGCAAACTGATCCAATACAAAGTTCACCCACACCAAGATGAACCTCCCTATACCCTTCTTCCGTCGTGTCCTAGTTCATGGCGGTCTCTGTTCCGATTTTCACCGCGAAAACCTTAGCTTCACCTAGATCCAATCCATGAGGTATTGTGAGTTTAGCGCAGTGAATGTTGTCCAAATAACTTTAGAAGAACTCCACTAGCCCTATGGAGAACTTTGGTACCCTTCGTCATCAAAGGTTTCACCGGAGTCCTCGCTGGCGACCCTGCAAGGGCGCTGCTGGCAAGGTCTGGCAGTCTATCTGCCGATAGGTTTGGTCTGATTGCCAGTTAGGGCTGGAGAATCTGAGTTGAAAACTGCCGATAGGTTTGGTCTGATTGCCAGTTAGGGCTGGAGAATCTGAGTTGAAAACCCTATACAAGGGTCAAACCACCACTAGGGCTGGTTTGACCGCCATACGGCGGTCTGACTACCAGCATGCCTGTGGTCTGACCGCCAGAGGCCGAAACTCTCTGCAAGCTGGCAGTCTGACCGCCACCTCTACGTCGGTCTGACCACCAGCCATGCAAGGCTATGTGCACTTAGGCTAGCTTATCCGGGGTTTCAAACTTCGAAACCCTAATCACTTATCGATCTTTTGCAAATGTTTTCAAAGCTCAGTGCTCTAGTATTATTCAAGCATGCATCATGTCACACTTTTTCATCGTTTATTATTTATTTAATGCATTCTTATTCCGTTTAGAGAGCGTTGCGCCGATGATCTAAGCGAGTGAAGGCGATGCCAACCTCCCAAAGTTTTGCGAGTGTTGTGCGGGAAGTATCAGGCAAACCCCAGAGCAGCAAGGCAAGCATCTAAGCATATTGCACCCTTTGATTGAATTATGGAGTCTAAATTGATAAGTTATGCTTTATGTAAGTTTACATTTTCAGTGAGTCGATATCGGACGTCTATGGGTAGAACCTATGTTGATGCATTACCTCTACCTTGAGTTGTTGATTATCCATATCCTTGTAGCCTTGATAACATTGCTGATGTCTAACTTAAGAGTTGTTCAAAATATTTAGCAATGCATAGGTCCTTGGTAGAAGTCGAGCAATGGTTCATCCGTTGTTCGCGAGCTTAGAGATTACTTATTGTTGACAAACGTTGATTATGATATTGATGGTTGGATGAATGGTGAGGTTGAGGCGAGATGTGGGCAGTGCTAAGGGTGTCTTCTGCCCTGGAGGAGTTCCTCGGGGTAGTTCGGGAGAGGAGCCCGGGCACCATAGACCGCTTGCATCATTCAAGCACCGTTCGTCGATGCAGTTAGCTCTAGCACTTTCTGTACTGACCACATGCTGATCTAATGGTAAGGTAAGCTGAATATCATACGCTGTGCCAACACTTGCCTTGCGGCCCTATGACGCGTAAGAGAAAAAGAAAAGGAGAAGCAAGGTGGTGGGGAGCCAGAGGTGGCCAGGACACGCTCGCGGTAACCCCGGTGCCATAGGCGCATTGCAAGTGGGTGGTTTCAGGTATGAGAAAGGTTGACATGGGTACTCCCTTGGGTGGGCCTGTGTGATCACTCAAGCCATATGGTCCTCGTGTCCTGGTGGAAAAGTTGTCTCGCTCTCGGTCATGAGCATGCTCCTGTCCATTTGCATCGGTTGTAGAGTCACGAATGTGGGATTGTTGGTATGGTTTTTTGGGCATGGTTGTCGATGGTCGTTGATTACATGAGATGGTTCTATTTATATTTACATTCATGTTGTTTGCGGGCTTGGATAGGTTTGTTTGGTTAAGTATAGTTGCTCACACATATGTCTCTAGGTTGCTTACGCATATGATTTTACTTAACCTTGTGGCCTTCTCCTTGCTAATGGCTCAATGCATAATCCTTGGAGTTGGGTTATCTATATGTACCCTATATGAATTAAGTCTTGCGAGTACCTTCGTATTCATGCTACTCTTTCAGGTACGTCTAGTGAGGAGGAGCTCGTTTTTGGCTACTTCACACTCGCCGATGTTGGTGGTAGACTTGAGTAGGCAACTACTCTTGCGTGGTGAAGCTTTTGGGGTGGAGCCTAAGGGCATGTGGCTCCACTCTTCTTTTGTTGTCTATATTTTTGTTTCCACTGCGTAGTTGATCTAACCGTTTGTGTAAATTGTTGTAAATGGTTGAATGCTTAAGAACTTGTAATATAATGTTAATCACTCACTCTTTCTTATGCTTTTTTGTGATGTTATATGTTGGAAAGGCATGTGTTCCGATCTTGGGCACAAAACACATGCCGGGACAACCGGGATGGTATTCTAGTTAATCATTGAGGTTGTCATTATGAATAATGATCCTCCTGATGATTAATTAGAATACTATTTGGACGGTTCCCCAAATATATTTTGATGATATCTTGATTTGTAGAAAGTCACATGAACTACATATTGATCATCTATGTGCTGTTTTTAATGTTTCGAGAGATGCACGTTTGTTCAGTAACCTCGAAAAGTGCATCTTTTGTATGGATCGAGTCTCTTTTTTTGGCTATGTTGTTACTCCACAGAGAATAGAGGTGGATGAAGCAAAATTTGAAGCCATAAAGAGTTGGCCGACCCTTGAGACTGTCACATAGGTGAGAAGCTTTCATGGTCTTGCGGGTTTCTATCGGCGCTTTATGCGGGATTTTAGGACCATTGCTGCTTCATTGAATGAGTTGACAAAGAAAGGAGTAGTTTTCAAATGGGGACCTGCACAAGAAAGAGCATTCAACTTACTGAAAGAGAAGCTTACCCACGCTCCATTGCTCCAACTCCCTGATTTCAGTAAGACTTTTGAGCTAGAATGTGATGCTAGCTTAGTTGGAATTGGAGGTGTGCTAATTCAAGAAGGTAAACTGGTTGCTTATTTCAGAGAGAAGTTAAGTGGGCCAAGTCTGAATTATTCTACCTATGATAAAGAATTGTATGCTTTAGTTGGGGTGCTTGAAACCTGGCAATATTATCTATGGCACAAAGAATTTGTTATACATTCTGATCATCAATCGATGAAACATATTAGAAGTCAAGCTAAACTAAATAAACGACATGCTAAATGGGTAGAATTTATTGAATCTTTTCCATATGTCATAAAACATAAGAAAGGTAAAGGCAATGTGATTGCTGATGCACTTTTTAGGCGTTATACTATGTTATCTCAACTTGATCATAAGATTTTTGGTTTAGAGGCCATTAAGGACTTATATGCTGCTGATTTAGACTTTAAAGAAGTGCTTGAACATTGTAAAGAAGGGAAAATATGGAATAAATATGTGTTGAATGATGGTTTTCTCTATCGTGCTAATAAGCTATGCATTCCAGCTAGTTCCGTTCGTCTTTTGTTGTTGTAGGAGGCGCATGGAGGAGGTTTGATGACACATTTTGGAGCAAAGAAAACTAAAGATGTGCTGGCTGCCCACTTCATTTGGCCAAAGATGAGATGCGATATTGAGCGCTACATGTCACACTGCATCACTTGTAATAAAGCTAAGTCTCGCTTAAATCTACATGGTCTTTACATGCCTCTTCCTGTTTCTATTGCACCATGGGAGGATATTTCTATGGATTTTATTTTAGGATTGCCTAGGAAAAAGAGGGGGAGGGATAGTATATTTGTAGTTGTGGATCAATTTTCTAAAATGGCGCATTTTATATCTTGTCACAAGAGCGATGATGCTACAAATATTGCTAATTTATTTTTCAGGGAAATCGTTCGATTGTATGGAGTACCTAATACTATCGTCTCTGATCGTGACATAAAGTTTTTGATCCACTTTTGGAGATCACTTTGGAACAAATTGATAACAAAGCTACTTTCTACTACATGTCATCCCCAAATTGACGGTCAAATAGAGGTTGTCAACTGTACATTACCGACCATGTTGCGGGCTGTTCTAATGAAGAATTTAAGGATGTGGGAAGAGTGTTTACCATATATTGAATTTGCATACAACAGGTTGGTACACTCCACCACCAAGGTAAGTCCGTTCCAGGTAGTGTATGAATTTAATCACCCTGCTCCTATTGATTTACTTCCTTTTCCTACTTCTGAAAGTCTTAATTTAGATGCACCTCTATGTGCTGAATTTATTCTTAGGTTTCATGAAACAACTAAAAAGAATATAGAGAGCATGAATGAAAAATATAGGTTTGCTGGAAGTAAAGGTAGGAAAGAGATAAAATTTGAACCGGATGATTAGTTTGGTTACATTAGAGAAAGGATAGGTTTCAAATATTAAGAAAATCAAAGTTGATGCCTAGAGCTGGTGGTCCGTTTAAGATAATTAAGAAAATAAATGACAATGCATACAAATTGGATCTACCTGTAGATTTTAGGGTTAGTTCAACATTTAACTGTTGGGGGAAATGCCCCAGCCCACAGGCATTACAAGGGAGTCTCCATCTGGTGCTACTCTGAAGCCCTAAGGTTCCGGGCTCCCTGCAGAGACTACTTGTTCGCGGAAGATATTTTCTTCTGCCAACAGCACGCCGTCCATGGGGATCTGAACATAGAAGTACAAAGAGAGGTAGAACACCACTAAAGACCACCAAGGTGCTAGCCCTAGCAGCCATTAACATCGCCACACCCATGAAGAAATATGCAGGGCAACTGTGACCAAGCACACCATGTGCCCCCACTAGCTTCACAGCTAGGTGGAATGGCGACCCTCCGTTCAACGATGACCCAATAGCTTGGGTTGGCATGGAGGTCCAGGCCAGCGTGGAGGCCTTCCAACAGTGGCACGGCAAAGACCTTGCCGCACCATGGGAGGTTCCGGCTGAGACTGCAGCCATAGACGTTGCTCTCACTACAAGAAAATTGTTATTTTGTGATGAAAATCCTTGCGATGACAACAATTTTTGTCATGTATTGTACCATTTTATGATGGTGGAAACACCGCCGTCACAATATTTGACTCGTCTCAACTATATATGACAAAAACTTAAAAAGTGTCACAAAAGGTGATGAGCGTTCGTCATAAAATCCACTATCCTGGTGCCGATCTGTGGGAGGATTTTACAGTTTTTGTGACGATTGTGTAGGTGTCATATATTGTTTGGTTTATTATGGCAACCTTGGTCATCACAGAAGGCGGATGCACTGACCATGTATCCGTGTTTTTTATGACAATTGTTTGTTTGTTGTCATAGATTGTCGGCTGTTCCTCTCGCGGAAATTCATCTTTGATGCTCTTTGCTCCTCTTAGCCTCCCAATTCGTTGGTTGTAGGCAAGGGAAGACACACGGTTGAGGGATTGGACATCAGAGGTGAGTTCATTTGTGCGTTCCATGTGCAGATGATTTGATAGTCCATTAAGATTTGCATGAACTATGAAAATTGGTGTGTTTGAAGCTATGCCTTGTGGATTCTCATTTCTAAAACCATGGCCTCATTGCTTGCTCAGTTAATAAATCAATTTGAACTAGCTATAGCGGCAAGCCGCCCATAGGGTGGTCAATGAAATTCCTAAACAAGACATTCATGTTGCTGTTGGTCAAATATCTAACTCTAAAGTCATTTTTCCCTAGGATAAAATGGATAGGAGCTGGATTTATAATAGTTTGCCATTTACTACTCCATTTTTGGCTGGTGTGGATCAATTTATGCAACATGTCAGAGTGCATTTCAGTGAAAATGAAGAAATAAAATGCCCTTGCTGCCGATGCCTTAATCAGAAAATGCTATCTCAAGATGCAGTGGAGGATCACATTAATATTTTTGTATGTCAAAGACCTACACTCGGTGGATACACCATGGAGAATCGGCTAGTGATGCGAAATGTGATGGCAATGATGATGGCCATGGTTATGGTGAAGATAAAAAAGGGTTGTATGGTGAGGGTCTTGGGATTGGAGATGGTGAAGACGACATAGAAGAGAATGGTGGTGGAGTTCATGGTTTAATTGAGGATCTGTACACAGTTGCAAACAATGGCACTAGTGGAAACATATATGCAAAATTGATGGAAGAAGCAAAGTAGGAACTTTATCCAGGCTGTATAAAATTCTCAAGGTTGTCTTTCCTAATTAAACTGCTTCATATAAAGGTATATAATCAGATTACAAACTCAGGTTTCAATGCATGCTTCAATTGCTTTCATCAGCATTACCAAATGGTACCGCTCTACGAAAGTTCTTCAATGAAACCAAGACTATACTCTGGCAAGTTGGGTTTGGATATGAGTCAATTCATGTTTGCAGATATGATTGTGCATTATTCTATAAGGAGCATGCAAATGATATCCAATGTCCAGTATGTGGTGAGTCAAGGTGCAAAGACAACAGTGAGGGGAAAAAGAGAGTTCCCCACAAGGTGCTTCGGTATTTTCCAATAATTCCAAGACTGCAAAGGCTTTTTGTGTTAAAGGACAGAGCTAAACTTGTACAATGGCACAAGGAGAAGAGGGTGCCCATTGAAAATAAAATGAGACATCCTGCAGATGGAGAAGGTTGGAAAGATTTTGATAGGACCTTTGAGTCATTTGCACAAGATCCTCACAATTTAAGGCTAGGCATTGCTATAGATGGTTTCAACCCGTTTGGTAACATGAGCAACGCGTATAGCATGTGGCCAGTGATAGTAGTACCATATAATTTTTCACCATGGATGTGCATGGAGCAATCCAATTATATGTTGGCTTTACTTATTCCAGGACCAAAATCACCAGGAAAAGAGTTTCATGTATACATGCAACCTTTGATACAAGACTTGATTCGTCTTTGGAATGGAGTTCCTACTTATGATGCATATGGTAGAGAAAATTTTTCACTGCATGCAGCGATTATTTGGGGAATTCATGATTATCCTGCATTAGGCACTATGAGAGGGAGAAGCACAAAGGGTTACTTCGCATGTGTGCACTGTGACGAGGATCCGTGCTCGGAAGGGTTGAGAAACAAAATTGGGTATGTTGGCCACCGTCGATTTCTACTGCGTAACCATCCATGGAGGAAAAATAAAGCTTTCGATGGGAAGATTGAAAATAGGGATAAACCAAGAAAATTTTCTGCTGATGAAGTGTTGAAGAGGTTGGAGAAAGTTCAAGGCGTTCCAGGTAAGCATCCTGCAAATAAGAAGAGAACGCACAAACAAGGATGAACCAACCTGGCATATTAAGGTTAGCTTGTATGATTTGCCATATTGGTGGAAACTTAAGTTACAACACAACCTAGATGTTATGCATATAGAAAATAACATATGTGATAACATCATTGGGACCCTTCTTGACATTGAGGGCAAGTCAAAGGACACAATTAGTGCTAGACTTGATTTGTAAGATCAAGGTATAAGGAGAGAGCTACATATGCAGGAAGAAGGTAATTCCTACTCCAAGCCAAAAACATGCTATATTTTGAACAAGGAGGCAAGGAGAAAGTTCTGTCAGTTTCTTAGTGCAGTTAAATTTCCAGATGGACATGCCTCTAACATATAAAGATGTGTGGATCTCGAAGGATGTAAAGTGCATGGGCTGAAAACACATGATTCCCATATACTCCTTCAGCGTATTTTACCAGCTGGCCGGCGAGGATTGGTTCGAGAAGATGTATATGAGGCAATAGCTTAGTTGGGAACCTTTTTTAGACAACTATGTGCTAAGACACTAAAAGTTGATGTTGTGCATCGGTTAAAGAATGAAATCGTACTAATCTTATGGAAGCTAGAGAACATTTTTCCTCCTGCATTCTTTGATGTCATGGTTCATCTAGCTGTGCATTTACCTGATGAGGCCATTCTAAGGGCCCCGGTTCAACATGGATGGATGTATCCCATAGAACGACGGTTGTGCACCTTCAAGAGATTTGTGCGCAATAAAGCAAGACTAGAAGGATCTGTTGCAGAAGCATATACTGCATATGAGTGTTTGTTACATTGCTCAATCTATTTCAGTGACATTCAAAGAAAATTCAGCAGGGAAGAAAGGAACAAAGATGGGCGAGAAAATATCTTGGCCAATGATTTATCAGTTTTTGCACATGGTACTAATGTATTAGGAGCTTCAAAATTGAAATACATGGATAGTGAATATGAATCGATGGTTTGGTTTGTGCTTAGTAATTGTCCTAAGGTTGATCAATACAAAGAGTAAGTCCCAATTTGCAAAGTTATTCAATGTCACTACCATTACAAACTCACATATGTTTTGTGTTTCATAGGATGTTTAGAGATGCACTGGAGCAAGAAAATGCAGATAACATTGAGCAAAGAATGGAGAAAGAATTTCCAACGTGGTTTCAGAACCATGTAAGTGCAAGTCTCAGTTTGTTTCTGATTTTTATAAAATATCATAATTGATAGTTTGCCTTATTTGCCTACAAATTTGCAAGTTACATCATGGAGGGATAGGATATTTCGATGATGACCTTTATGCACTCGCATGTGGTCCTGATAAGCGCATGAGATCATACTCTGCATGTGTGATAAATGGTGCTCGATACCACACTGTCGCTCGTGAGGCGCACATGAAAACTCAAGATTGTGGCATTAAGACTGAAGGTACACACAATAATGAAACTATCGACTTCTATGGGACCCTAACAGAAATTATAGAGTTGACTTATATTGTAATAAGAATGGAGCTAGATGTGTGATTTTATTATGATGTGAGTGGTTCAATCTAGAGGGAAAGAATAACCGTATGAAAGATGTGATTACTTGAAAAGCATTAATGTTGGAGGTCGTTGGTACAAGAATGATCCATTTATTCTCGCCACACAAGCATCACAGGTATTTTATTTGGAAGATATAAAATTTGGCAAAGGTTGGCGAGTTGTGCAGGATTTTGATCACAGGCACATATATGACGTGATAGAATCTGAGGAAAGTTAGGGTAACAAAAATGAACTACATGTGCGATCTGAAGTGGCATATCAAGTAGATAATTCTTCATCAGAAGCTTGCGTTCTGGGAGGCATTAATCCTGATCTGGATTTGTTGCACCGTGCTGATGAGACTGCAACTAATATCGATTCTCAGATTGTTGACAAGATCCGCAACCATGAAGCACCACCTCATGGCAACGAAACTAATAGTGAACATGAAGATGACACATTAATGGAATATTGTAGTATTGATGAGGCCAATGCCTCAGATTATGAAACTAATGACGAGTAATGTATACAATTCATAATATTAGCAGAACTTTGTAACTTTAACATGTACTCCTGTACTTTCCAACTTTATCTCTATTTCTCTAGTTTTGATCAATGCTCGATGTCCAATTGCATATTCACAACATGGCTATGTTCATATCATTTTTATTTCTGCTTCTCAACATTTCTGAAAATTGCAATACCTGTCCTGACATTGATGCATATTACAAGCAAAAGAAACAATTCATTTCTGAATAGGGGTCTGTTGTCATCACATTTGCTTCAATAATATTAGACAAAGAGCCTTGTTTTCATACATATGTGAATCACATTTGAACTTGTTACAATTTCTTGTCACACTACTACATTGTGATTGCTGCTAAAGTGCTTTTTGTGCACTGAGTACATGCAAAAACCACTGAAATATGGCATACTTCTACTGCTAGCCTGCATTCTTCACTTCTTGTGTCATGTTTTTCACCTCAAACATAATCTTCTCCAATTGTTCCACTCATTCCTTCAAGTCACCTGTTGCTTCAAGCTGGTCAGGTAACAGTTCATCTCCACTCGAGGCAGATTCAGCCTCCAGCTTGGCCTTGTTCGACACAATCGTTTTGTATGTTGCTTCCAACTTGAAACAGGGGCATCTGTTTGGCATCTACAATATGTAAATCAAATGAAAATTTCATAAATTGAAGAACCCTAAAGCAAGAACACAAAATTGGGAGCAATACTCACTTCACGGTCATTGGCAGGGCACTTGACGAATATCTTCCCCTTGTTCTCACCGGTTGTACATGTCTGATCTATCAAATAGTACTTCTTGCAAGTTCGGCACTAGATCAGAGGAAGCCTGATGAGGACATCACTCTTTCGGATACACACACACCGAGTATTCCTCCAACACTAGGTCCATTGACACGAGCTCGTGCACGTCAACTAAATCATGAGGTGAGCTCGTTCCTTAGTGTTCCTTTATACTTTGATGAGGATGGGATGCTACTGAATAATTGTGATGTATTGCTACTTAGGAACGCGGGAGAAGAACAGCATGGGCGCCCAAGCCAAGGTGGAGGCCCAATCCAGTTCGAGTCCGTTTCGGAGTCCAGGACCAGTCTGCACTAAAATCATCGCCCAGGACGCATACGGACTCAGTTTTTTACTTTCTATACATGGTTGGAAAGCTAAGGAGATAAGCTTTCCAACGGGACTGGTCCCATGTCCAAATTCTTTCTGAGTCAACGGGAATCGTTAAAACAAGTGGACGTCCAGAATCTATCAGGGTGCTGTGCCACCATCTTTTGGGCCGTTGGGCCGTGTATCGTGTTGGAGTCCATTAGGGACGCATCCAGGGGTCCTTGGCCGACCCTAATCTTTTATATACAGTAGCCGCCACCCTAATTAGGGTTTGGTTTTGCTTAGATATTGATCTACACACAGTTGTGAGATTTTCGCTCTTGTTCCGGACCGATTAGGCCGCCGCAAGTGTTTGTGGAACCCCGACTTCGAGTGCTTGAATTCAATTCGCAATATTTCAGATTGCATCTTCTACGTTCTTGCTTGTGTTCTCGGTACGCTTGCAGGGATTGAGCCTTCTTGGCGAGGTCAACCGTGCGACACGGTTGATAACCATCGGAGCTGTGGTGTAGTGATTGCAAGGGAGACGATCTGTTCGGGTCGAAGCCTTGGGATCATCAACGTCGAGTTCTCCACCCACCGACTTATCGCTACCTATCGGAAGATCAGGCCAACTTTGCTCATCAACTGGTATCAGATTTTCAGGTTGCCCGTTAGGTAATTTCATTTTCCCCTTTAGATTAGTCTGTTTTTCATTACCTAGAGTCCATTAAAAGCCAAAAAAAAAATTCCGTCAATTTCCGCTGCCCTAGAACCCTTTGTGCCTTTGCAATTTTTGTTTTCAGTTGCGCGTTGTTGAGTTTATGTCCGTGGTCGAGTCTTGTTGCTGGTTTTAGAGTCGTGTTCTTAGTTTTTAGTCAATGCTCCGTGCTGTTTTGATCACGCCGCTATCCCATCGCCACCATCCCCACCAACAAGTCGAGCCACCACATTACTCGATTTGCCACCGCGAGCCGCCTTGTGTTACTTTCCGCCACGCCAACCCTAGATAGGTCGCAAGCCGCTTGTATCAATTGCCCTGCCACCGCTGCCATCCTTGTTCATCTCGCGATCCTATTGCTTGCAATACCTTCAAGAGGTCAATTTCTGCAAGAGTTGCTTGAAAAAAAAAACCCTAACTCAACAGGGGTTCAGTAAATCAGCCATAATTTTCTCATACGGACTCGGAATCAGGCAAATTTTTTTTTCACGGACATCTACAGAAAAAGTTACATCCCAAATTCGGCTTGGAAGATTGAGTATTCGAGCCGCAAAGTTTCCGCACGCTTTTCAGAAATTCGGCTCGGAAGATTGAGTATTCGAGCCGCGAAGTTTCCGCACGCTTTTCAGAGAACGTGCTTGATTTTCTATAGGACACATCTTGCATCCATTTGAGCTGAAAATTTCTATGGTTGTTGCTTGTGTGCTCCTAGTTCAGAAAAAAATATCAGAAAAATACGAAAAAAAATTCGTGATTCCTACTAGTGCTAAAAGACAAAAAAAGAAGAGCACATAGAGAACACCAAGATAATTGTGCTGTTTGCTGTGTCTTTCTCTGATCATCTTTTTTAGCTTTGTTTCAGCTGTTGTGCTAGGACTAGGGACACGTGATAGACCAGCAACTGTGATTCATACTTTGGACACTTATTTAGCTTTGCTCATCTGATTACAGTTATTGCTAATCCTTGCTACCATATTGTGCCTTCCAAGCTCCACCTCCTTTGATCTGAACAGGTTCACTCTTGCAATCATCCCACGCTTCCACGGTTGTTCCTCCTTGCTGCGTTGGTAAGAACATTTGTAAGAGCGTGGTAAGACGCTTGAGTATGTGTGATTCCACCTTCCACAACCTAGTAGTTCATAGGGATAATATTTGTTGTCCTTTGTTTTCTACTAACCATGTCAGTCTCTCCATCGGATTTTAAGGATTGTGTGTCCAAGGAAGAACTCAACAAAGCCTTGCAGGATCATACTAGGCTATTGACAGACATTAGAACAAGCATTGCTAACCTCGTCACGCGAGTCAACGACCTTGAGTTGCGACAGCCACCAAAGGATGATGATCATTCACATGATGATGATGATGATGATGATGATACTAATAATGGTGACCAAGAAGATGGTGAGGTTTTTGTTGGGCAAGATGCGCGTGCTGAGCAACGTCCTCATGCTGAACAATTACGTCGTGGCCAACAACAACGTCGTCAAGGTAATGGAGGTAATAATGTTAATCGCAACGGTCGCGATGATCCTTATTCTAAGATTAAGTTTTCAATGCCTCCTTTTGATGGTGCATATGATGCTGATGCTTATTTGAATTGGGAAATGACGGTTGATCAAAAGTATAGTTCTCATATGGTTCCTGAAATGCATAGAGTTAGACTAGCCACTTGTGAGTTCACGAATTATGCTATTATTTGGTGGAATGGTCTAGTTTCTAGTGGCTTAGAACCTGAATCATGGCCTAGACTAAAGCGTTCCATGCGCAATAGATTTATTCCTCCTGATTATACACGTGAATTGAAAAAGAAATTGCAGCGCTTAAATCAAGGTTCTAAATCTGTGCATGATTACTATCAAGAGCTTCAAATTGCTATGCTTCGTTGTAGTATACAAGAGGATGATGAGGATACCATGATTCGTTTTTACTCCGGGTTGAGACGTGAAATTCAGGACCTTGTTGATTATAAAGATTACAATACTACCAATAGGTTGTTCCATTTTGCTATCTTCGCAGAAAAAGAACTGCAGAGTCGACAACAGGTGCAGAAATTGCGGAACAATTTTGGGAGTACATCTACTTCACGAGTACCACCGGGACAAGCAACAACATTCCCTTCTACATCTACACGATCTGCTGCCCCCTCCTCCAACACTCGGGCGCGTTCAGCAGGAGCACCACAACCATCACGTGGGGTGAGTAAATCTACTATTTCGCAGGATCCAATGCCACGCTCTTCTTCAGGTGCAGCTACCACGGGACGTACAACGGGCATTGTGTGCCGTCGCTGCCAAGGTATTAGCCACGTCATGAAGGATTGCCCAAGCCAGCGAGCATACTCCGCAACAGCAGATGGTGGATATGTTAGTCATAGTGATGTCGAGGAAGAATATGCATTTGAAGCTAATCTTGCAGCCGATCATGACATGGATAGTGAGGGGGAGGAGATTAGTGGTACCGCTGCAACGGAGAGTTATGCAGCACGCACATTCATTGTGAAGCGAGTTTTGAGTTCTCAAATGGGGCAAGCGGAGCAGCTACAACGCCATAATCTATTCCAGACATTCCTCATTGTCAAAGATGCACGTGTTCGTACCATAATTGATGGCGGGAGTTGCAACAACCTCTTGAGCTCCGATCTTGTGAAGAATCTTTCCTTGCCAACACGTGCACATCCTCATCCATACTACATTCAGTGGTTCAATAACAGCGGTAAGGTTAAGGTAACACAATCTGCGAGAGTACATTTTTCTATTGGTTCCTACCATGATTATGCTGATTTTGATGTAGTGCCTATGCAAGCATGTTCACTTTTGTTAGGCCGTCCTTGGGAATTTGATACCGATGCTACGCACTATGGTAGAAGTAATAAATACTCTCTCATGCACAAGGGAAAGAAAATCTCTTTGCTTCCTTTGACACCTGCTGAAATTGTGCAATGTGATAAAGCTTTAGCGGAAAAAGAAAAGAAAGAACGTGTTTTGGAATATGAAAATCAGCAAGTAGCTCAATCTGTTTTTCCACCTAAGAAAGAGAAGAACACACCTAGGTCCGAAGGCATTAAGTTAAAGGGTGGTGTTATGCTTGCTACTAAATCTGACCTTGCTGAAATTCAAGATAATGATACTTTGTGCTATGCTTTTATATGCAAAGAGGTTTTATTTTCAATTGATGATATACCTAGCTCTTTGCCTGCTGCTGTCACTAACCTTTTGCAGGAGTATAAGGATGTCTTTCCAGCTGAGATACCCCCGGGGCTACCACCATTGAGAGGGATAGAGCACCAAATAGATTTGATCCCGGGAGCAACTTTGCCAAACCGCGCTACATATAGGACCAATCTGGAGGAGACTAAGGAAATTCAGCGACAAGTCCAAGACCTTTTGGACCATGGGTACGTACGAGAGAGCCTTAGTCCTTGTGCTGTTCCTGTTCTTTTGGTTCCTAAGAAAGATGGTACATGGCGCATGTGTGTTGATTGTAGAGCCATTAATAATATCACAATAAGGTATCGTCACCCTATTCCTAGGCTAGATGACATGCTTGATGAGTTGAGTGGTTCTATTATTTTCACGAAGATTGACTTGCGTAGTGGTTACCACCAAATAAGAATGAAATTGGGAGATGAATGAAAAACTGCTTTCAAAACTAAGTTCGGTCTATATGAGTGGTTAGTGATGCCTTTTGGTTTAACTAATGCACCTAGCACTTTCATGAGATTGATGAATGAGGTTTTACGTGCTTTCATAGGAAGATTTGTGGTGGTGTACTTTGATGATATTTTGATCTATAGCAAGTCACATGAAGAACACATTAATCATCTACGTGCTGTTTTTACTGCTTTGAGAGAGGCACGTTTGTTTGCTAACCTTGACAAGTGCACCTTTTGCACGAATATAGTTGCTTTTCTTGGCTATGTTGTTACTTCACAGGGAATTGAAGTGGATGAAGCTAAAATTGAAGCCATCAAGAGCTGGCCGACCCCTGGGACTATCACACAGGTGAGAAGCTTTCATGGCCTTGCAGGGTTCTATCGGCGTTTTGTGAAAGATTTCAGCACCATTGCTGCCCCACTCAATGAGTTGACAAAGAAGGGCGTTCCGTTCCAATGGGGGCTAGCACAAGAACAAGCTTTTAATACGCTAAAAGATAAGCTTACGCATGCACCTCTACTCCAACTTCCGGACTTTGGTAAGACTTTTGAGTTAGAATGTGATGCTAGCGGCGTTGGAATTGGAGGAGTGTTACTACAAGGAGGTAAACCCACTGCTTATTTTAGTGAGAAATTGAATGGGCCATCTCTTAATTATTTGACTTACGATAAGGAGTTGTATGCTTTAGTGCGAGTTTTAGAAACATGGCAACATTATCTTTGGCCCAAGGAGTTTATTATTCATTCTGATCATGAAGCTTTGAAACATATTAGAAGCCAAGCCAAACTGAACATACGTCATGCTAAATGGGTTGAATTTATAGAGTCTTTTCCTTATATCATTAAACACAAGAAAGGTAAAGACAATGTCATTGCAGATGCGTTATCTAGACGTTATACCATGTTGTCCCAACTTGATCATAAGATTTTTGGTTTAGAAACAATTAAAGGATTATATACTACTGATTTGGACTTTAAAGATGCTTTCGAACATTGTAAAGAAGGAAGAACTTGGAATAAATATGTGCTGAATGATGGATTACTATACCGTGCTAACAGGCTATGCATCCCAGCTAGCTCTATTCGCCTATTGTTCTTGCAGGAAGCGCATGGAGGTGGTTTGATGGGACATTTTGGAGTGAAGAAGACCGAGGATGTACTGGCTACTCACTTCTTTTGGCCTAAGATGAGGCGCGACGTCGAGCGCTACGTGGCACGCTGCACTACTTGCAATAAAGCTAAGTCTCACTTGAACCCACATGGACTTTATATGCCTCTTCCTGTTCCTAGTGTGCCTTGGGAGGATATTTCTATGGATTTTGTTTTAGGATTGCCTAGGACCAAGAGGGGGAGGGATAGTATATTTGTCGTTGTGGATCGTTTTTCAAAAATGGCACATTTTATACCTTGTCACAAGAGCGATGATGCTACAAACATAGCTGATTTGTTTTTCAGGGAAATCATTCGCTTGCATGGAGTGCCTAACACCATTGTTTCGGATCATGATGCAAAAATTTTGAGCCACTTTTGGAGGACACTTTGGAATAAACTTGGGACAAAGCTGCTGTTTTCGACGACATGTCACCCTCAAACCGACGGACAAACGGAGGTTGTGAACCGCACATTATCCACCATGTTGCAGGCTATTTTGAAGAAAAATTTGAGGATGTGGGAAGAGTGTCTACCCCATATTGAGTTCGCTTACAACAGATCAGTTCACTCCACCACCAAGGTAAGTCCGTTTCAGGTAATGTATGGTTTTAACCCCCGTGCCCCTATTGATTTACTTCCTTTACCAACATCCGAGAAATTGAATTTTGATGCTAAGACACGTGTTGATTTGATTCTGAAAATGCATGAGTTGACTAAGGAAAATATTGAAAAGATGAATGAGAAGTATAGAACTTATGGTAGCTGAGGTCGGAAACATATTACTTTTGAAATTGGTGATCTTGTGTGGTTACATTTGCGCAAAGATAGGTTTCCTGATTTGAGAAAGTCTAAATTGCTACCTCGAGCTGATGGTCCTTTTAAAATTGTGGAAAAGATCAATGATAATGCATATAAGCTTGAGTTGCCTGCAGATTATGGGGTTAGTCCCACATTTAACATTTCAGATTTAAAGCCTTACTTGGGAGAAGAAGATGACATTGCGTCGAGGACAACTCCAATTCAAGAGGGGGAGGATGATGAGGACATCACTCTTTCGGATACACACATACCGAGTATTCCTCCAACACTAGGTCCATTGACACGAGCTCGTGCACGTCAACTAAATCATGAGGTGAGCTCGTTCCTTAGTGTTCCTTTATACTTTGATGAGGATGGGATGCTACTGAATAATTGTGATGTATTGCTACTTAGGAACACGGGAGAAGAACAGCATGGGCGCCCAAGCCAAGGTGGAGGCCCAATCCAGTTCTAGTCCGTTTCGGAGTCCAGGACCAGTCCGCACTAAAATCATCGCCCAGGACGCATACGGACTCCATTTTTGACGTTCTACACATGGTTGGAAAGCTAAGGAGATAAGATTTCCAACGGGACTGGTCCCATGTCCAAATTCTTTCTGAGTCAACAGGAATCGTCGAAACAAGTGGACGTCCAGAATCTGTCAGGGTGCTGTGCCACCATCTTTTGGGCCGTTGGGCCGTGTATCGTGTTGGAGTCCATTAGGGACGCGTCCAGGGGTCCTTGGCCGACCCTAATCTTTTATATACAGTAGCCGCCACCCTAATTAGGGTTGGGTTTTGCTTAGATATTGATCTACACACAGTTGTGAAATTTTCGCTCTTGTTCCGGACCGACTAGGCCGCCGCAAGTGTTTGTGGAACCCCGACTTCGAGTGCTTGAATTCAATTCACAATATTTCAGATTGCATCTTCTACGTTCTTGCTTGTGTTCTCGGTACGCTTGTAGGGATTGAGCCTTCTTGGCGAGGTCAACCGCGCGACACGATTGATAACCATCGGAGCTGTGGTGTAGTGATTGCAAGGGAGACGATCTGTTCGGGTCAAAGCCTTGGGATCATCAACGTCGAGTTCTCCACCCACCAACTTATCGCTACCTATCGGAAGATCAGGCCAACTTTGCTCATCAAAGCCCAGTGGTCGATCCCATCTCCGGTGGTGCCCTCGAACTTGTGCTGCGTGTGGTTGATGAAGAACCTCGCATCACTGGGACTAGGACACAAGCACCAGCTGCTGATGAGGCAGTGCATGACCGGGAGGGAGCGCACAACGGACAACAGTAGTAGTGGTGCAGGGGAGATGGGAAAGGGGAAGAAGAAAAGCTGGGGGACAACGCACAGCTGGGCAGTCGGTGCACAGGAGAAAGGGGAAACTGGGCAGACGGTGCATGGGAAAATGATAAATCGGTTCCCCCCATGAAAAGCGGCGTAAGGAGGGGCTGGATGACAGCGCACGGCTGGGGGACAGCACATGGCTGGGCGGACGGGGCATGGGAGGAAGGGTAAACTGGGTAGACGGCGCACGGGAAAATGATAAGATCGTCCATATGCTAACAAGGCCCACTAGTCAGTTAGACATGATTTGCACAAATTCCAAATGAATTCAAATTCAGATAAATAACTTCATGTAAATAGGTGAAAATTTTGTCCGACGCATCTAGTTGACCTATGTCGATGACTTGAAACAAGAAGCTCCATTTATCGGCTATTAGTGATCACCATCCGATACTTCCCTCAATAACTTCATGTACTGTTTTGGCTGTACTCATAGTAAATATGTCTTGTTTTGGCTCTCCAGCACCGAAGTTGGATAAACGGCATCACTGTATCTGTCGGAGGATGAACTCCTGTCGCAGGGATCCCGAGAGACCCCTTTTTAGAGATTCGGCCGGGGGGATGATCCTGAACGAGCTTGTTTGGGAAACAAACGGGAACGGAAATAAATGCAGCGGCCGGTGGGAGAAGATCGTCCTAGTGCGAGAAAAATGGGTGCACCGGGGTTTGGACAGGTTCGGGCCGCACGGAGGCGTAACACCCTACTCCTGTGTGAGTGCTATATTTATCCTTGAAGGGAATTCTTCAAGGATGTATCTGGTTACAGGGGAGAGCCGTTTACAGAGAGCTTGAGGCTCTCGTGTTCTAGCTCGGCTTGAGCTGGTTCTAGCGTGGGCGTTGTCGGGCTTTTTTGCCTTGTTCTTCGGTCTGTGTCTCCAGAGAGCTCCCTTCTCCTCTTGAGTTCTCCATCCTTTCCTTTTATAGGCGCGCCGACCTCGACTTATCCAGAATGGGAAAGAGGGGGCGCGAGTGCCAAGGCGCCACGGAGAAAGGCGTCATCATTCTGTCTTGGCGAAGTGACAGGGGCGGTGGAAAAATGCGGCGCGCATCCGACCACCCGCAACTGTGGACGCCCACCGGCGCCATCAAGGGGGCCTACCGGGCAGCCTCAGAGGTGCCCGGTGCGCCCACCCTGTCTTGTTCTTCTGTCAGGGCAGGGTGGCAGGCGAAGCGCTTCGATTCTGGCAACGTTATCCCGAGGCACCCGGATGAAACGGGACGGGACCCGTGCATTAAATGGACCCACGCCCCCTCGCTAGTGCATGGCAGGGTCTGACACTAGGGCATGGGCTGCTGAGAATGTCAGGATGTCAGGCCGCGCGTGCCTATTAAATGCGGCATTGGGCCTTTGACTGGCTGACACCCCGACGATGGGACCCTTCGGGTCGTTGGACGATCTTGTGCGAACCTTCGGGGAACCGAGTCCTCGGGGGCTGCCACGTGCAGCCCCGAGCACTCTCTCCCGAGTACTTCGGTGAGACCTTCGGGGAACCGAGTCCTCGGGGGCTGCCACGTGCAGCCCCGAGCACTCTCTCCCGAGCACTTCGGTGAGACCTTCGGGGAACCGAGTCCTCGGGGGCTGCCACGTGCAGCCCCGAGCACTCTCTCCCGAGCACTTCGGTGAGACCTTCGGGGAACCGAGTCCTCGGGGGCTGCCACGTGCAGCCCCGAGCACTCTCTCCCGAGCACTTCGGTGAGACCTTCGGGGAACCGAGTCCTCGGGGGCTGCCACGTGCAGCCCCGAGCACTTCGGCTGTTTGGATCATCGGGGGACTACAGTATTCGGGGGTAAGTGAGAACCCTTCCGAGCACTTCCTTCCCGGTACTTGGACTCTGCGGATCATCGGGGAACTGGGGTGCTCGGGAACCTAGAGGCTACGGCCCCGAGCACCTTCCCCCGGGACTTAGTTTCTTTTTATCCGGCAGGGTGGACCTCGCGGGATGGTGACATGTGGCGGATGGCCGGTCCGGTCTCGGGACTCAGGGACCCCTGGTTCCTGATACACCGACAGTAGCCCCCGGGTCTATTGGTAGGCGACGGGACGGAGACTGCGAATGGGCCCTTCGTCGCGGCCGAGGCCGAGGCTGGCGCAGACGCCATGTGGCAAGCTTTCGAGAGGTGGCCCTTGCGGACCCAGACCTCAAGTACGCCCCAACGGGAAAAATGAATGGACGTGTGTCCACACAACTTCCGAAGGGTATGATGACCATACGGGCGGCACGCGCGGTCGCTGCGCAGATCGAGGAAAATACGCCTGGCAGCTGCTGACATCGCACGATCGGCGGGAGATTCGCCTGGCAGTTGCGTCGATCGAGGCGACGCTTCGCCGAGCGAACCGTTTGGGCGGCAGTTTTTGAACTTTGAGGTATAAAAGGGGGAATGGATCGGTTCGTTCCCCTCTTTACGCTTTCCCGCACTTGTGCTCTTGCCTTCTTTGTGCTCTGAAGCCCTTAGGAAATTCTCAGGCGACCGGAGCATTCTTCCTTCTCTCTCTCTTCACCACCAAAAACATCTTCCATCTTTGCTGAGATGACGAGGGTTGGAGGAGGACGCCGGGACAAGGCTTCGGACAGCATCTTGCTGGAGTCTCGTCTGAGGAACGAGGAGGCGGCGGACAAAATCAGAAAACTGCTGGTGCCGGAGGGGCAAGAAGGTGCTGTGGCGGTGAGGCCGGCGGAGGCGCCAATTGACGTGGCAGCCAGCGAGAGAGAGACGGAGGCGGCGGTCGAGAGGAGGACGGAGCAAACGTCCGGATCCTTGGCACCGGCGGAACCTACCCCGGGCGCGGAGAGCCTGGGGCAGATGACGGTGGAGGTGGACGCTTTGCCGGGGCCGGCGGACAGGGCGGCCGATGCGGGAATGCGGCCGCCGTCCGAGTCTTCGGCGCCGGCGGAGCCTACCCCGGGCAGGCAGAGCCCGGGGCGGATGGCAGCGCAGGGCCCTGCAGAGAGCTCGGCCCCCTTGGAGGCACTCTGCGGAGAAGCCTGGGCCCCACCGGCGCCCGGCCAGCCTGCCGACCCTTTCCTGGCTGCCATTGAAGGCGTCCAAGTAGCGGTTGGGCAGCTGGGCGCAGCGGTGAACGCTAAGGAGGGGGAGCTCGAGGCCGAGCGCGCCCGCCTGGCGTTGGAGAAGGCGCAGCTGGAGGGCGACCCAGAGGAGGCCCGTGTGGCGGCCGCGCGGGAGCAGAAGCTCCTGGAAGATATCCGTGCGGAAGTCACGCGGGAACAGGAAGTTTTGAAGACCGCACGGGCAGAAGCCGCGCGGGAGCGAGAAGACACCGCCCGCTTGGCCGAGGTGTCCAGGCAGCAAGCTGCCGAGGCCCTTACCAGGATGGGGCAGGCGCAGGAGAGGGAGGTAGCAATCGCAGCCCGGGAGCAGGCTACGGAGGAGCGGCAAGCCGAGCTGACCCGCTGGGAGGGCGCGGCCGAGAAGACGTGCGCCGACCTCCAGCGCAGGGAAGACGACCTTCGAAAGATCAGGGAAGAGATCCACCATTGGGAGGAGGACGTTTCCTTGCGGGAGGTGAACAACGAACTATTAGCGTCGGAGCTCGATGTTCGGGAGGATTCGGTGACTCGGCAAGAGGACGCGCTGGCCCGGCGGGAGGGCGAGCTGAGTCGCCGAGAAGGCGAACTGAGTCGCCGGGAGGGCGAGGCTGATGCGGCGGCGGCGGCCATGGTGACCAGGGCGGAGCAGAACGCGAAGCATGAGGCGGAACTGGCCGCCCGCGAATGCGCTTTATCCGAGATGGTGGCCAAGACGAAGCAGGCAGCCGCCCCCGCAGCAGTTGGCGGTTCTTCCGGTCTGGCCGGGAACCAGGGACTCGAGGCACAGCTGCGGGCCGCCAAGGAGAAGCTCGAGACCGCCTTTGTCTCGCGGGTCAACCTCGAGCATATGCTGGAAGACATACTCCGGCGGATGCGGCGGGCCGTAGAGAAGGGTGGTCTCGGACGGCTCGTTGAAGGCGAGAAAGGCGACGGCCCCACACGACAAGTGTTGGGGCTACAGTAGGTCTGCGAGCGCCTCGAGGCCCTGCCTTGGGCAGTCCAGGAACTCGCCGCCCGGGAGGGACGTGGCTTGGCACATGCAGTGGCCGAGCATGTTCTGGCCTGCTACCGAAGCAGGGACCCAAACTTCCCGCTGGAGCCGGCGCGAGAGGGAGTGGTCGAGGCTGAGGGAGAGGCTGCCCGGGTAGCGGTCCGGAGTACTGCCGCCGAGGTGGCGGCCGGCTTCAGGCGAGAGGTGCCACCGCCGCCAGCCCCCGGGGACGACTCAGAGGATTCAGCCGACGCCTCTACTGCCGACTAGACCTTTTGTACCCTTTTTTCTTTTGTTGTAGATGTAGGAGTGAACCCTTAGAAAATGCCTTGTACATATCCTGTGAATATTAATGGCAGTTTTTCCTTGGGCTCGCAACTCTAGTTTCTCTAAGTGTTTGATGTTTCTTCTGGTGTTTTACTTTGAAGTCCCAGGGAGTACTCAGTCAGGCCGTTCCCAACCTTCCCGTCCCCGAGGATGAAGTTGTCCTGATCGCTGTTGCTGGCGCAGTCGGCCTTCGAGCTCTCGCGAGTCCGCATTGCCTAAGTTAAGAAACGAAGACACAGACTCCCTTGCCCGGGAGATAGATCGATCCCGCTCGGAACACGCCGTGCCTAATGAACACCTTTTCACTTTGCGACCACTCACTTAGTAGAAGGGAGACGTGTGCGGTCCGGTGGTGCCCGGGCTTAAAACGGGCCGGACCGAGCACTGACAGCCCGCCCCCGAGACCTGAGCTCCGGACTACCCGAGTAGCTCGAGCGATAGGATTACCCAGGGTACCCGAGGACTCGGTAGTGCTCGGGGTCCTTAAAAGCGGACCGAACACCACGACCACCACGAAGGGCTTCGGTCAGACATTATCGCACGCGCGCTACTCTTTTCTGCAAACCGCTCTGTCGTTCTGGGAAAAAGTAGACACGCGGCAGGGTTTTTGCGTGCGAGGAAACCACCTCACCAAATAGATTAAGGTGCGAGAGCCCCCGAGAATGACTCGGGAACATAAATTTACTGAAAGTAGATTTGTCTGAATATAACCACTCACCGGGCAGCTGTCGTCCTTCTGGCCCACCGATCCAGGAGGGATGTGCTTCCGAGCTCGGGTGCCCGGGAACTTGATTCTTTCAACGGAGCGCCCGAGTGCCCAAAGGTATACGAGGCTCCTGGGGTCGAGTGATCTCGACCACCCATGCCTAAGTGGTAGGACCACCCGAGGACCCTTAGGGCCAACCAGAGACCGGGGCACTGAAGCCCTCGCGGCCGAGCTGCTCGTGATCGCCAGCCTGTGACTTAAGAGAGAAAATAGGATTTCTTTGTCTGGTGCGCTCTGTTAGTGCGGTACTTGCTATAGACTGCTCTCGTTTTCGACCCGAGACCTCTCGAACACCCAAACCGGCGGACAAGAGCGGGCAGAGGCATAACCCAGAGGTCCTATGGTTTGGTGGCGCCCGGGTATGACAGACCAGACCGAGCACCGACAGCCCGCTCCGGGGGCCCGAGCTCCGGACTACTCGAGCAGCTCGAGCGATGGGATTACCCAGAGCACCCCGAAACTCGGTAGTGCCCGGGAGCCTGTCATGACACCGAACACCACAGCCTACCATGCCGGACGTAAGTCAGCGGCGACTGCTCGCATGCATACCGATCGGGATTCTTTTATCAGCGGGGAAAAAGAGAGAGAGCGGACTTTTTCTCACACAACCGAGCACCTCACCAGACAGATTAAACATACGGAATCCAGAAAAAATATTTTGACATAGCGATTGTTTCTTGAAATACTGAATGTGCAATATTTACAAGGTTGGGCGACAGCGACTTACCCAAGGGGCGAAGCCCTCGGACTGCTTGGGCGGGGAGAAGCCCCTGGCCTTGCTGACCTGAGCCGCGAACACGACCATCTATGGGTAGAAGCGTCGGAGATGCTCGATGTTCCACGGATTCGGGAGTGGCTGTCCTTCCTCCGTCGCCAACCTGAAAGAACCTGCCAGCGGGACCGCGATCACGGTGAAGGGACCTTCCCACACAGGGGACAGCTTATTCATTCCTTCGCGTGACTGGACGCGTCGGAGAACTAGGTCCCCCACCTCGAGAGATCGGGCCCGGACATGGCGCAGATGATAACGCCGTAGGCTCTGCTGGTACCGAGCCGCTCGGACGGCGGCACGCCTCCGGCGCTCTTCCAGGTAGTCCACGTCGTCGCGTCTTTGCCGCTCCTGCTCACCCTCAGAGTATGCATGCACTCGAGGGGAGCCCAGAGTGAGCTCGGAGGGGAGGACTGCTTCGGCGCCATAGACGAGGAAGAACGGAGTCTCCCCGGTGGCGCGGCTTGGCGTAGTCCGATTGGCCCATAGCACGACTGGCAGCTCGTCCACCCATCCCTTCCCGTGCTTAGCGAGCACGTTATAGGTCCGGGTTTTGAGGCCCTTCAGTATCTCCACGTTGGCGCGCTCGACCTGCCCGTTACTCCGAGGATGAGCGACGGAAGCGAAGCAAAGCTTGATGCTGAGATCTTCGCAATAGTCCCCGAACAAGGCACTAGTGAACTGGGTGCCGTTGTCGGTGATGATCCGGTTCGGGACGCCAAAGCGGCTGGTGATGCCGCGGATAAACTAGAGCGCCGTGTTTTTGGTCACCTTGATGACTGGGACCGCCTCCGGCCACTTGGTGAACTTGTCGATAGCGACATATAGGTATGCATAGCCCCCGACTGCTCGGGGGAATGGACCCAGAATGTCCAAACCCCAGACCGCGAAAGGCCATGACAGGGGAATGGTATGGAGAGCCTGAGCTGGCTGGTGAATCTGCTTTGCATGGAACTGGCACGCCCTGCAGCGCTGAACCAGCTCGGAAGCATCCTGGAGAGCTGTAGGCCAGTAGAAACCTTGCCGGAAGGCCTTCCCGACCAGCGTGCGGAACGATGAATGGCCACCGCACTCGCCCTCGTGGACCTCAGCGAGAAGATCGCCGCCTTCTGCCCGAGAGATGCATTTCAGGAGGACACCTCCCGCGCTACGCCGGTAGAGATCCCCATCTACTATGGCATAGCGTCTGGACTGCCGAGCAACCCTTTCGGCAGACGCCTCATCCCCGGGTAGGAACTTTTCTTTCAAGTACCCTCGGATGTCAGACATCCACGAGGCATCTTGAGAACATTCGGCGAGCACGGTGCACTCGCCGGACGGCGGCGCCCTGACGGGGCTTCCCACTGAGGGCACCGCCGGGGTCCCCTGAATTGAGTTCGAGGTTTCCCCTTCATCCTGTTCGGCAGGCAGGACGGAAGGCCGTGTGAGTCTTTCTTCAAAGACTCCGGCAGGGACGCGCGCACGTGAGGAGGCCAGGCGAGAGAGCTCGTCGGCCAGAGCGTTGTCGCGGCGAGGGATGTACCGCAACTCGAGGCCATCGAAGCGTCTCTCGAGCTTCCTGACCGCAGCCACGTACGCCGCCATTTGAGGATCCGTGCACTGGTACTCCTTGGATACCTAGTTGACGACCAGTTGGGAGTCCCCTTTGACCAGGAGGCGACGAATCCTCAGCCCCACCGCAGCCCGGAGGCCGGCGATGAGACCTTCATACTCCGCCATGTTGTTGGATGCGCGGAACTGCAACAGCACGACGTACCGGAGCTCTTCACCTGTTGGGGAGGTGAGAACCACTCTGGCCCCTGCGCCTTTAAGCGAGAGGGAACCGTCGAAGTGCATGACCCAGTACCCGGGCGCGTCGTGCCCGGGATAGGTAGAGATCTCTTCTGGGACGACGCAGGGGACGGGTGTCCATTCTGCCAAGAAGTCGGAGAGTGCCTGGCTTTTGATTGCCTGGCGACAGACGAAGTGTAGGTCGAACTCCGCCAGCTTGACCGCCCATTTGACAACGCACCCGGTGCCTTCCCGGTTCCGGAGAATGGGTCCCAGTGGATAAGTGGTAACCACCGAGACCTTGTGCGCTTGGAAGTAGTGGCGCAGCTTCCGGGAGGCGACGAGCACGGCATAGAGTAGCTTCTGCGCCTGGGGATACCTTGTCTTGGCTTCCCGGAGGACTTCGCTGACGAAGTACACCGGTCGCTGTATCCGGCGGGCCCGGACGGTGGCCCCACCCGGGGGGCTGCCGCAGCCCCCAGGGTCGGCGGCATGGTCGGGGCTAGCCGGGCACTCGGGCTCGATTCCTTGGCTGGGAAGAGCAGTGTGCTCGGGCTCGACCCCTTGCCCAGGGGGAGCTACAAGGACAAGTGAGTGGTCGGGGGCCTCTGGGAGCTGGGACCCAGCACCCGGCACCGAACACTCGGCGTGCTCCACCACCAGCACTATGCTCACGACCTGAGGAGTGGCCGAAACGTAAAGTAGTAGGGGCTCACCTTGAGAGGGAGCCACCAACACGGGTGGCGAAGTAAGGTACTTCTTTAAGTCGCGGAAGGCCTGCTCGGCCTCCGGTGTCCAGTCAAAACGTCCGGATTTCTTCAGAAGCTTGAAGAGGGGGAGCCCTCGCTCCCTGAGCTTGGAGATGAAGCGCCCGAGGGCTGCCATGCAGCCGGCGAGGCGCTGGACCTCCTTGAGTCGAACCGGGGGTCGCATCTGCTCGATGGCCCGGATCTTCTCTGGATTGACCTCGATCCCTCGGCCAGAGACCAAGAAACCAAGGAGCTTGCCCGTCGGCACCCCGAAGACACACTTCTCCGGGTTGAGCTTGAGGCGGGTAGAGCGGAGACTGTTGAAAGTCTCGGCAAGGTCCTCGAGTAGGGTGGCGCGGTCTCGGGTTTTGACCACGAGATCGTCGATGTAAGCCTCGACGTTGCGGCCAACCTGCGAGTCAAGAGTGATACGAATAGCGCGCTGGAAGGATGATCCAGCGTTGCGCAGGACGAAAGGCATTGACATGTAGCAATAAGTCCCCACCGGAGTGGTAAAAGCAGTTTTTTCCTCGTCCCCTATGGCCATGCGAATCTGGTGATACCCAGAGTTTGCATCTAGGAAGCATAAAAGATCACATCCCGCAAGTTGAATCTATAATTTGATCAATGCGAGGTAAGGGGAAGGGATCTTTAGGGCAAGCCTTGTTAAGGTCGGTGTAGTCCACGCACATGCGAAGCTTGCCGTTGGCCTTCGGGACGATGACTGGGTTTGCTAGCCAGTCGGGGTGGAGGACTTCTCGGATGAATCCGGCGTCGAGGAGCTTGCTGACCTGCTCGCGGATAAACTCCTGGTGCTCTGGCGCCTGCCGCCAGACCTTCTGCTTCACCGGGCGGGCGTCCGAACGCACGGCCAAGTGATGCTCGATCACCTCCCTAGGGATCCCGGGCATGTCGGACGGTTGCCAGGCAAACACGTCTGCGTTAGCCCGGAGGAAGGCAACGAGCGCGCTTTCCTATTTGCTGCCCAGGTCGCTGCCGATACGGACAACCTGGGTCGCGTCTTCGCCCACCACGACCTCCTTCGTTGGAACAGAGGTGTCGGCGGCGAGTCGGGGTTTGGATGAAGAGGGTCCCGGGCCCCCTGTAGAGCCATCGACCTCGGCCTGCGCTGAGACCAGAGCCATGTATGATTGTTCAGTGCAGGAGACGACGCCGCCGGAGTCGGCGATCACAGAGATTGAGCCTGCGGGGCCGAGCATCTTAACCGTAAGGTATGCATAATGCACGGCCATCATAAACTTGTAGGGGAGAGGGAGTTCCGCGACATCGAAGAGGACGCATTCCGTGCGGAAGTTGTCCCGGCTCCCGAATGTGACAGGCAACTCAACCTGCCCGAGGGGCAGGGAGTGCCCAGGGGTCACTCCACAGAAGGGGAGCGACGGCTTTATGCGTCGGGAGGACACCTGCAGCTTCTCAAAAGCCTCTTTGGAAAGGAGGTTGAGGCCAACACCACCGTCGATCAGCACTCTGCCGACCTTGACATTGCAGATAGTGGGAGACACTACCAGAGGTAGCCGTCCCACGGCTGCAGTACTGGCGGGGTGATCAGCCATGCTGAACGTGATCGGAGCATCCGACCACCTCAGGGGCCTTGTGGCCTCCTCGCTCGGGGTTGCCGAGCACACCTCGCGTCGCATGACCTTGATGCCACGGCGCGAGCAGGGTGTGTAAGCGCCCCCGTCGATGAAGGCGACGGCGTGCTCGGGCTCCTGGAAGCCGAGCTCAGCGTTGTCGGGGGCGACCTCAGTATCGCCTCCTCCGCGGGACTCGTCGCGCTCCCTCTGGCGCTGCTCCACGAGTCCTTTGACCGTACGACACTCTGTGAGGTCGTGCCATCTGGTCTGGTGTATGGGACACCATTTACCTGGCTCGGGCCCCGCGGGAGCGGGGGCCCTCGCTGGAGCAGGAGCTCGGCCGGGGGCCGGGGCTCTTGCTGGAGCTGGGGCCCTTGCTGGAGCCGGGGCCCTTGTGGGCACGGAGGCCCGAGGAGGAGCCCGAGCAGGGGCCCTGACGGGGCGTCGATCGACACCCGGCCGGCGCTCTTGCCGGTGGTCGGGCTCTTGCGGCACCCTATGAGCGGGGACCTGGGTCGGCTCAACGGGAGCGGCCTCGCGCTTCCTCCTCTTCTTCTTTTCCCGCTTGTCGGAGGCGGGGTGAGGAGCATGCCACGCCCTGGCCTCCGCAGCCTTGGCGCACTTATCGGCCAGTGCGAAGAGTTCCGCAGTGGTCTCGATCTCGTGCGTACCTAGCTTTTCGAGCATCCGCTCATCGCGGACGCCCTGCCGGAAAGCAACAATAACAGCATGGGGGGCCACTCGTGGAATGGTGTTGCGAACCTGGCTGAAGCGCTGTATAAAGCGCCGTAGCGTCTCCCCCTCCTGCTGTTGGACGGCGTGAAGGTCGCACTCCAAACCGGGGCGTGTAAACGTGCCCTGAAAGTTGGCCACGAACTGGTGGCACAGGTCATCCCAGGAGCCGATAGACCCTAGGGGTAAGTTCATAAGCCAAGAGCGGGCGGAGCCCCTCAGGGCAACATGAAAGTAGTTTGCCATCACCTTTTCGCTGCCTCCGGCCGCTTGGACGGCCGTCGTGTAGATTTGGAGGAACTCGACGGGGTCGATGGACCCGTCGTACTTCTCCGGCAGCTCGGGGCGGAACTTGGAAGGCCACCTGACCCGGCGGAGCTCGGCGGTGAAGGCACGGCAGCCGGTGCCGTACCCCGCAACACGAGCGGGGGTCCTCGGTGGTGAGTGGCGGCGAGCCGGGGATCCCCGGTGGCCTTGGGCCGGGAGAGAGGAAGCCTGGTCCTCTGCCCCGACCCCCTGCCGGGTCTCCCGCTGATGCTCGAGAGTAACTCGGGCATCCTCGTGGCCCCTCCGCTCGTCAAGGCGCAAACGAAGATCCCGGGCTTCAGATACGGCCAGGGGGACGGCACTCCGCCTAGAGACCCCTCGGCCCGTGCGGGTGTTGCCCGTTGAGGAGCCGACTCTGGCGGCACCATGCTGGGAAGTGGTGCGAGGACTCCCGGCCTGCACCTGGCGACGAGCAGTGCCGACCAAAGCAACGACATCTTGGATCCACCGACCTTCCGGAGTGTTCGGCGTGGCCTGAACGGGCGGGTGCCTAAGGAGAGCATGTGCTGCAAGCAGCGCACTCCCTGGGCTGGCCTCGCTGAAAGCGAGCCTGCGCCGAGGTGGCACCCGACGTGGTCCAGAGGCGGACCTAGCGGCCGGGGTCCCGACCACCTGCTGGGGGTCGGAAAGTGTGTTGGCAGCGGCGGCGGCGGCCCTGATGGGCCCAGCGCCTTGATCCCCTTGAGCGGGAAAAACCACGCACGCGGATGGCGGCTGCTGCTGGCATGCAGCAGCGACTGGGCTCCTTCTGACGTCGGGCAGCGCTCCTTCTGACGTTGGTGAACTAGCGTGCTGTTCCACTGCCAATGACAATGTTCCGCTGCCGTCCCCAGAACATTGGTGAACGAGCGTGCCGTTCCACTGCCAATGACAACGTGGAGCCCCCCCCCCCAAAAAAAAATCCCCTCATCTCCTCTCCCCCAAAATTGATCCCCATTCTATCCTATCAGCCTCCGTCATCTCACTCTGCGCACTGCTCTCCCGGCGACATCCTCTCCCCTGTGCCCTACACTCACCCATCCGCCCCACCACTCTGCCGCTGGCTCTTGCGCCTTCGTGAACCCGGAAGCTGCCGCTCTTCACATTGATGGCGCCACCATGACATTTGCGACGGTTGCGCCCTCCTCTCCACTGTCCCCCAAGAACAACACGTCCTCCTCCCAAATCTGCAGGTGATTCAACCCTAACATATATTTTTTGGGTTTTTACTCCTCTGACTTGCTTTCACCCAGCCACATCCTCTTCCCTCCGCTCTCCACTCCCGCAGCTGCCCCACCGCTCTGTTGCTTCCTATTGTGTCTTCGTCAACCCAAAAGCCGCTGCTCTTCTCATCGATGACGTTGCCGCGACATTCGCGACGACCACGCCGTCCTCTCCACCGTCCCCCAAGAACAGCATGTCTTCCTCCCAAGACCCGATGTAATTCAACCCTGACATATCTATTTTGCGGTTTTTACTCATGTGTTTCACCTTTTTTTCCCTTTGGAAAGTTTTGAGTTGATAGTCTAGTAGAGCATGATGCTTTGGTACATTTTGAGTTCTTTTTTCTTCTCATAAAAAAACCATGTCCGTTGCTAAGACACTACATTCCAATATATCATGTTCTGCAGAATGACTCCTTGATTTTGCGATGCCTAATACGAGGGACCAGTGCTTTGATTACGAGTGATAAGCTCTATTTCATCACAAGTTTTTTTGAGCAAATCCTATCTAATATGTCAGTATAAGTGGCCTGTTGGATACATAGATGATAGATCTCAGTTCACATTATTCTGTTTGATTACAAATTTGCCATGGTACTATTGTGTTCCTGTATTGCATCAGCAAGCTTGTGATGGGGTCTTGATTACATTTTTTTGTTCTGTATCTGCATTCTATCATAAAAAATATTTAAAGCAATGTCTCTTTTGGCGTACGAGAAGAAAAGGAATGATAACGTACGGAAGAATGAAGTTGTTCTACAGTCTTTTGGTCTGCCTACATTAGCATGAACAAGAGTGTTGTTCCTGACGAAGATGAATCTGAAGCTGAATATGATCCAGGCCGCGATTCCGCTAATGAAAGTGAGGAAGGTGACATAGACCTTGAGGAAGAAGAATTAGTACAAGTTAAGGTGCTAACCCTTTCGTACAATAGGCTAGGGTCGTTAAGCCATGCATTATAAGGACATTCAACCTCATTTAGTTTGTACATATAACTTCTACATGCACATTTGTTTACTCTTGTTTTTGTACTCATATAGTTCATTGTTTAATTTCTATATTCTTGTGTTTTGCAGACTACTCCTATGGCTCTAGGAAATAGACCTCAACAAAAGAAGCAAAAGGCCACCTCAAACCCTGTGTCGGCTAGCCCCTCAAGATTGACAAGGTCAACTGCTAGCCAATTCCAGCAGACTGCTAGTCATTTGCAGCAGACTGCTAGCCCCCCAAGATTGACAAGGTCAACTGCTGGCCAATTGCAGCAGACTGCTGGCCAATTGCAGCAGGCTGCTAGCCAATTACAGCAGACCCCAGCTGCCAGATGCACAAGGTCAGTTGCCTCCCAATTGCAGCTCAGCCCTGGAAGGTTCACAAGGTCAAATGCCTCCCAATTGCAGCTCAACCCTGCAAGGTGCACAAGGTCCATGGCACCTGAGTTGCACACTCTGGATGATGTCAAAAGGAACATGTCGATCCTTACGGATAACTCACCGGGAGGACAGAGTTCCCGATAGGGCAATGAGATCACTGAGGAAAAAACTGGTGAAGATAATGCATTGCTTGATGTTGCTAACACTAGTGAAGAAAATGCATTTCTTGATGTTGATCCTCTTGAGACAGCACAAAATTGCTCACATGGAAGTGCTACAGTGGATACTGTAGGTACACAGTGCCAATATCCATGCAATCACATTTTCCATTTTGTGACTAGAACATGTACCGTAGACATAACACTTTTTTTTCTCGGTATATGCAGCTCCCACCAAGCCTAAAGAGGTTCGCAAGAAGACCATGGGTCATGGGCTAGAGAGGATGAACAAAAGAGGAAGCAAATTGAAAATTCATGTGCCTGAAGGGAAGATAAGACCAGAGGTTCTAGTACAAGCTGCAAAATTGGCTTCAAAATGTGGTGTTGCCCTTAGAGATAACCTACCTATCTATCCAATATGGAAAGACTACAAAGATGGCAATGGCAAGGAACTTGTATCTAGAGTACTAAGAAAAGTTGCGGTGAGTCACTTATTTCATTGTTCATAATACTTTCTGCTTTTGAAGTAATCTAACTACAAGTATTATCTGTTATATTAGACAAGACTGGATGTTGAGGTTAGACAAGATGGACCTAGCAAGGATGCATGTACAGATATAATTAAGAGGGGAGTAAGGCAACAACGATATTTGCTTAAAAGGAAGTACTTCAATGCATCACTCACAAAAGAATAGCTGTTGGCACAAGAACCCCCACCTAAAATGAAAAAAGAACAGTGGACCGGGTTGGTTGAATATTGGTATCAACCGAACATACAGGTACATACTTGCAACAATCATCTTGTTTTGCATATGTGTTGCAAATCTACAATTTAGTTTTTATGTTTTTCCTATACCTATTGGCAAAGAGCAAGACAGTGGCACTGTCCTAAAGGCTAACGCATTAGTCTATTATGCTTGCTTGTTTTAAATATATTCCTTGTGCTTTCTATTAGTTCAAAAGTGCTGCATAACAAATGTTCATTGTTTATTGTTACTAAGATCAATTTACACCGAATAAAAGCAAGATTGAAACTATGCTTACATTGGAGTCTCAATTCTATGGGAAACTCACTTATTATTAAATCATTCAATATCATCATTTAGATCATTCCATGAAATGCCTGCAAGATGATCTTGCTCCTATCATTGCCAACATCTTCTATAAGCATTACCATTAGGAATTCTAAATTCAGACTGCTTTTTGCATCTTTATTACAGGAAAGATGTGTTAAGAACAAAGAAAATAGAGGTCAAGTCCACCTTCACCAAAGAACAGGATCTCGGTCCTATATTGCCCATCGCTACTCCCTTGTAAGCATATCTGTGTATGAGTACCATCATATGTCTATACCTGTCTTTTCGGATCATTTTGTAAGTCATAATGCATTCATCTTGCAAAGGTCAAAGTACAATGACCGAGACCCAGATCCTATAGAATTCTTTGGAGAATGTATGACTAGTGCTCAGAAAGGTAGTACTGCATTACCAACTAAGATCTGTGTAAGTTACTTGCTGAGATCAAGTCCAAATGATTTCAAACGTAGGGATTTTTTTCTGTGTTGCTGCATCAATAATCTGTACTATTACATGATTAGCTAAGACTAGACCCAGAATCAGCACTACTCTCTATTTGATGTAGAGAACAAGTTCGAGTGTACGACACAGGAACAACAAAAGTATATTCTTAAAAATTTGGAAGAACATTATAATTCCTCAGCTCTAATCTATCAAGCTTTGACGCTTTCGATACATGCGACGATATGGTCATTTTTTCATAGTTAAGTTCAATTTAACTAGACACATTTGCGCATGGTCAGTCCTGAATTTTCTTTTCTTTTTGGCTGGGGATTCAGCTTAGTAAGTTAACTAGGTAAGCTTCATAATTCACCACAAAGTGGCACAATACTCCACTATATTCAACTATGGGTGATGCACCTTGACCTTGGAGAAAACTTTGTTTTTCTCAACATTTGCATGAAATATTTCTAAATTGCAAACATGCTACTGTTGATATGTATTTCCTGCCCTTGTTGACATCTGTATTTCTTCTCCTTAGGACACAAGATGACCTTTCAGAAGGAAAAGGTGCCTGAAGAAGGTGAAGAACCGAAGTCTCCTACTCAGATTGTTGCTGACACTCTCAGCCATGTCAGTCACTCAACCAACTTCCTTCCACACATGGGCATTGCTCCCCCCACCAAGAGGTCTAGGTCTAGTTCTTCTACCTCTGAAACTAGACTTTGTGAGGAGTTTGAGGTGACACTCCAAGCACAAAGAGAGGAAGCTGCCAGCAAACAACAAGATTTGCATGACCAGATAGTTGCTCACCAGGCTGCACTTGAGGCCAATCAAAATTTACTTCGACAAACCTAGGATGAGGTGAGGGGGATGAGTAAGAAATTTTCAGAGACTGATAAGCTGCTGCGTACTTTGCTTCGGGGTCAAACGAGCCGCCGTTCGGCTGGGGGTAAGTCTCCATGATATTAGGTTGCTTATGGGTTCAACATCTGTTTCGCTGGAACAATGTGTGGTGGTTAGAGGTCTTATGTTCCTATCTGGACAAGTGTTTGTTGCCATCTCATGTTAAGCTTTGTTGGTTGTTGTGGCTACAGGTATTTGCCATGTAGTTGGCATATTATAACTTGTGTTCTATTGTACCGTACCTGATCGAGTCCAATATGTCAGGCATATCCTAATGTTAAGGTTTATTATGTGAGATTGGTGTTTCAACCTATATGGCAGTGAGCTCTATTAATGTTGCAACCTGTATGGCAGTGTGCTGTGTTCACTTTGATTCAAGATCTTCTACAATGACATCATGCAATAAATTTATGCTTCTTGTGCACAATTTTCTGTCACACTGTAACGTCATAGAAGGCACATTGTCACCGAAAATACGAACATCAGTGACGAGAGCTTCTGTCATAAAACACACTATCCATGCTACTATTCATGACAAGAACAACCGTCTTAAAATGTTAACACTTCTTACGACAGCACAAGTATCATCATATAAATACCTTAACCATGATTACTGGTGCCCTTTTGTGACGCAATAGGACATTTTATGTGACATATGGACGCGTCATAAAATGTACACATGTATTATGACATATATTGTTTCGTCACAGAAACCACTGTAACCATGGTCCAGACCCACTTTTTTATGACGACTATAGGTATTTGTGACAAGTTGACTTACCATTTTGTGACATAGATTAGATGTCATAAAATGTCAGTGTGTTATGACATCCTACTGATTGTCATAAAAAGTTTGGACATTTTGTGACGAAAGTGCGAGAAAATGTCACAAGGTACATTTAGCGATGGTCGATATATGACGACTCGCATGACGCTCATTTTTCATCACAAAGGAATTTTATGACGAAAATTAGACCTACAATGATGTTTTGGCTTTGTCATGGAAAGCCAATTTTTTTGTAGTGTCTCCAATGGTTCTGGGCGCTTGAATCCAAGGGTATTCATGCCTGGGCTCAGCTTCGAGGCATCTCTTCTGACAACACCCGGGACAACCTTGCCGAACCAACATCTTCGGACAGTCTGGCTGCCTGGCATCCTCCTCGACCCCCTCCAGCAGAAGAGGATTCCAAGGGAGCCCAGGACTCCAGGGTGTGCAGACCCCACCAACACCATCGACGCAGCAATCATGATGTCAACCGCATGAAACAGGCTCCGAGACCATCCCGGTCTAGAAGGCGTAGTCAGGACTACTCCGGCTCTGAGAGCCGGTTCGTCCGACAGCCTCATCAGCCTCCCCGGATGGAAAAGGGCTACGGGGAAACCACGGGCTCCGGTGCGCACGACCCCCACCGATGCCCTCGACGCTGACCACAAGCTCTGGTACCACCGGAAGTGTACGGGTGTATCCTGCACTGGTCCGGATGTGGCCTCAATACAGACGACTGCCGGACCCTCATTACTCTCCAGGAGAAGTGCCTCGAAAGGAAGGAAGGACACCTGGCAGGGGAGGAAGCCAGCAACAGGCGACACAGGGGTCTTAAGAATGGAGTGGGCCCCCGGGTAGGTCTCCGGGCCTCCAACCCCGCTCTGCCACCACCAACTCCGCCGTAGTGATGAGGACTGAGCCACCCCGACAGCCCTGACATAATAGAGGTCGATAGGTCGCGCACATGAGGGGGCCATGCCTTAGGCCTTGGACGGTCGGAGCTCTCGCGGGCCTCCCCTATTGGGGTTAGTACGGGCAGGGTCGACTGGGATAAAAGGACACTGGGCCCCGGCAATTAGGCCCTGGGTGCTCTGAAGGTCCGCAAGACAAAAACCCTCCGGTGGACAACTCAGGCCAGAGGAGCCAACCCTTCCCCCACCTCAGAGCAACGAGGGCTTCCAGCCCTCCGACCTGGCGGTGCAGACCTTATTTTGGCAAAGGTACGCCTATGACCACTTAGCGATAGTTTGCCTAGCCGGTATCTAGTCTTGCTGTTGTAAGTCTCTACGACAGATAGCTACCAGGTAGAAACAGTAGAGCTCAAGTTATATCTCTGTTTCAATAGTAGATAGTAAAACCTAAGTCATATTCATGTTCACAATAGACAATGAAACTTAAGTTATATCTTAGTTTGGCATGCGCTGAGAATAACTATCCAACCTAGTCATCACTAGTGCTGCAACTAGCCTTTCACGGACAACAGTAGACTGTCAAACTTAAGCTATATCTCTGTTCAAATAGTAGGTAGCAAAACTTAGTTTAAGTTATGCCTTTGCTCAAATAGTGCACATCAATAAAAGCCTACACATCTGCAAGTGCAGCATGCCTAGGTCACTCGGAAGGCATGATGTGTGTTTGCCCGATCTTCCTAAGGTAATATGATAAGTCAATTGGTAGAGTTTCAATGTTGATGATCCAAAGGCTCCAATCAGAACAGATCAAGAACCGTTGCAACCACTACACCACTACTCCGTGGTTATCAACCATGCCAAGACGCGGCTGATCTCGCCAAGAAGGCTTCTTCCTACAAACGAATCGAGAATACAAGGAAGAACAGGTAGATGCAATCTGAATAATGCTAATTACCAATGGAGTGCTCGAGTTGGGGTTCCACAAACCGAACAAACGGCGAAACTGTATAAAACAGAATAATCTAACCAAAACCTAAGCCTAAACTATGACTGCTACCGTATATTTATAGGGGGATGTGAGGAGGTTGATGTAGGGTTATGCAGCCGTCTAAAGAGGTGTACACAACTTGGACTCCGACCCCGACATGATGACAAGACCCAACTAGGTTCAAAACGGTGGTGCAACACCTTATTTCTTTGACTCTGACTAAACTATATGGAATATTTTTCGAGCTCATATTCATTAAAAAGGGCTCGTCGTAAGCTTTCTAGAATATCCAAGATCACTAAAAACGAACTTCGTATGAGAGAGTTATGCTCGTTTTACTGACGTGTTGTCCTGAGACTCGACCAAGACCATGACCATGACCACGATCACGACTAGAGCTCAGCCTCGAGTCTGAGTAGACTTGGCCTTCGAGGGGTGACATCCGAGTAAGGTTGTAGTGCTTCTCGCACGTTCCTAAGCAATAAAACATCACAAGAATTTAGTAGTAATCCATCCAAGGAAGCATGAACAGCGAGAAACAAGTTTCACCTGGTTGTCTAATTGTCGTGCACGTGGTCTAATGGTCTAATTGTCGTGCACGTGGTCTAATGGTGCGACAAACATGATTTGAGGATTATTGGCGGTATTGATCATATCCGAAGGAGCCATGGGCTCATCATCCTCCCCCTCTTGAATTGGAGTTGTCTCGACTCAAGCTTTTGTTGGGCACATACATAACAAGGCCATACCAGTCACAACATTCTCTGCAAAAATGAGTTAAGCGTTGAATCGAATCCTAATGTCGTGATAGGATCATGTTACTATAACAATCTATGCGTGTACGCTATGTAACGGCAGTCCCTCTGGCCGGTCAACAGGCGGGGGGGGGGGGGTCGAGGGAATACATAGGTCGCATCTATGAAATCGCTATGAAAATCTCATCGAATTGATCATAACGTGCCAATTCTGAGTCATTCACAATGCCTCAATTTCCACAAGATCAATCACATTGATCATCGTGTGAGCTTTTCTGGAGACGATGAAAACACACAAAACCTCAATCTGTTGTTCTCCTGACCATGCAGGAGCATGCGCTGTTAGCCCTGATGGCGATTCCAGCCGGTAGAGGCAAGTTGCACAAGCGGCCATGTGGGAGATCGGGCTAATCTTTTGGTCATATGGTTTCATTGACTCGCACCTCATTAGATCCCAATCACACCAAACCGTGCATCGACCGATCCATCACATGAACCGATCACAAGAACAAAATAGATCCAATCTATTTCTACCACATATCATCTATATGTGACCGATCCAGATCGAAAACTACACGCATAGGCTCTGATACCACTGTTGGGGAACGGGTAGGCTACGCTAGCACAAAACAAATTTTTCTCTAGCGCGTTCAACCAGGAAACCATGCAAGTAGGGGATCATGGATCGTTACTACTAGACGCGCAGTGCAGCGGAAGAAGAGTTGGAGTAGACCGATCCAACGTCGTGTGCATCAAGCAGTCACTCCTCGATCACCTCCAAGCAGCTGCCTTGCTTCTCGACCACCTTCGTGACCAGTTCCGAGTGGTTCTCGACCAGCTCTGAACAGTCCACGATCAGCTCCGAGTGGTCGCCGTGTGATCCTCGACCACATCTAGGGGATCTCGACCACATCCCCGACCACGTTGAGGAAGTAGTCGATCACCTTGTCGACCACAGAGCATGTACAGTGCAGAAATCTTCACACCGAGAAGATTACTGCCGCAATAGCAGTAGCGCCTCTACGGTATCCACACGTACAGGGACAGAATCACCATACGCCGGTGTGCTAGCACCGCGCGCCCTGCTAGGGTTTCGCAGGGAGCACGAGAAGAGGAGGCGGCCAGGGTTTTGGTGACAGGATCTAATCAACTCAAGCACCCAAAGCTCCTGCCTCCTCATATATAGAGTACGCTAGCGGGCCTTTAATCACATTAAAGCCCTTTATTACTCTAAACCCTAATGGACATTTAATCATATTAAATCCCATCTGTAGATCCAATCCACACATGTGATCGCCTCTAGGGTATACCACCAACACAATCATGACAAGCCATGCGAAATTCAGCTCGGATAAGGATGGTTGAGTGTCTAGGAACTTGCAAAAGAGATCAGCCCTGATTTCCAAATTGAATCCCCACCTTATCTCTAATCCTTTTCGATTCAAATGTGCAGATTGACCCCTATCCAGAGCTCGCCACCACCAAGAGGATACCAAAGTCTAACCTGGTAGGTTCTATCCACTTCTGCACCCTCAAGTATAAATAAGCCTCCATAGCTCTCCCCAGGACTCGACCTACCACCCTGAAGCCCCTGTGCCTAGGAGGATACCACTAAAGAGTGCCCCAACGCTGGCCGAGCCTCTCCCTAGTATGTCACCGTCGCTACACCGCTACAAGCCAATGCAACATCCAGGTCTTGACAATTAGGGATCTAGCTTGTCGCCAACTGAGCATGCTCCACTGCTTGTAGTTGTCGTCGGTGCCATGTAGCATAGAAACTGATGAAGTCTGGTAGCACGCCATCACGAGGATGATCTTTGCCATCGCAAAAGCCCTCAAGAGGTCATTGACATCCATAGATGTGCCTAGTGAGTTAGATGCCCTTCCCTCGTTCCATTTTGCTTTTCACCGTAAACAGTAGAGTACCGTAGCTATTTTTCGGCCAAATTCCGACTATGCCTCTCTGTCAACCAAACCACCACCGTGATTCTCCACCGGAGCTCAAGTAGGTAGCACAGTAGTCGTCCGATCGTGATCCGACACTCCTGATTAGAATGAAAACACCCTTTCGGTTACGACAAATCGTAGCCATCCGATCCTCATTCGATGTGCATATTTAGTGAACCTTTGACATATGCAGTACTACGGCATCACACCGAGTCACCCTCACATCCGCACCACATCAGTTGTCCTCACTTACGTGGCTAGCATCGTCACCGCCACATCAACGTGAAGTCCCACATGGCAATCCCAGTCAACAATATACCTCAGTACCACCTCACCAGCCATGTCAGCAACATGTCACCCTTTATGCTGGTGTGTCAGTGCCATGTCAGCCTTTGATGCTTGCGTAGCAGCATGGTCAACATGCCCAGTCAGTGACCTTTTATATCTAATTAAATATGCTGCTGACGCCATAATTAATAATGATGATGCAATAAATAGGGTTTCCATATTCAATTAATTCAGATTAATTTCATAAAGTAGTAAATATTTTTTGGTAATATTTTTATTTAATGTTTTCCTTAGTAAAATAATTCTAATAATTTAGTAAATAAAAAGTTAATAATTTTGTTCAATATTTTTATTTAGTTAAATATTTCCAATAAATTCTAATAAATGCTAGAAAAATCCTATAAAATCATAGATTGCTCCGAAAAATTCTAGAAAAATTCATAATCACATAGTTTCACATGTAGTTAATCTTGTTATTCTGTTTTATTTTTTAGAAGCCCTAACTTTCAACTGTAGCTCTGATTTGATCCATTTTGTGCCAAAATTATCAGAAAATTCTAATCTATTTAGTGACACTATTTGTTGTCTGCTATTTGGTTCTTCTTGGTTCTTGGTATTTTTTTGTGTGTGTCTTTCCTCTTATTTTTGGGAGTAGACACTAACATTCTGGAGGAGTAGGAAGGACTTCAAAACCAAGACTTCGTTGAAGACCTGACTGAGTATTGTGCCTTGACCATGTTGATCCTAGTTTTTTAAATGTTTTGTTTTACAAACATGATGCTAATAATATTGTCTAGAATCCAAAGTTAGGTTATACCCTAGTTTTCCTTTAACACGGTTGTCGCCATTTTTATGGTTTCGGCTATGGAATGGTAGATCGTGCTTAACCTTGCTTTTTGCAATGGTTATAATGATAATGGCTCAACTGAACATAATAATGGTCCAATGCAACTATGATAAAAGATGATGATCTAATTAGCAACATGGAATTAGGATTGGAGAAAATGATTTAGATGAGACCGGTATAGGTTGTACGCTTGGATTTGTGGTAGTCTTGCTCAAATCTAAGGACCAGTTCATGGAGCGATCATTCCGAGTTAACAGTACAACCACAAGCCTGATATGAGACAGGCCTAGCCGATTAATTAGCTGTTTTCTCAGCATAGTGTAGGGCAGATGGTGGTATATGGACGGAAGGATGTAGTTCTTGGAACTACGTGGTACAAGAGGTGGATACCATTGTGGAGGGTGTACTCCCGCACTAGTGAAACATCAGCGGGCATGCATGTGTTGAGAAGGGATTTGTAAAGGCTTTGTAATGATTTCCTAGTAACACACCTTAGAAGTGTGTAAGTGTCTAGCTAACACGAATATAATGGAAATCATGAATTGTGGGTAAAGTGCACAACCTCTACAAAGTGTAAAACTAGTTAATCAGTCATGCTCACAGTCACGAGTGGCAAGGAGCCCTCACATGATTAGAACATGATGGTTTGGTTAGTATGATCAGCTGTGGTGGGAGGAACCACGGCTGAGGTGTTGGTCAATCACAGTGGTGGGAGCCATGGTTGAGGTGTTTGGTTTTGTCAACCTTGGTGGTGAGAACTGTGGTTGAGGTGGTGGAATCTTTGGTTAAGTAAAGATGTGGAAATCTTGAGGTGATTATTTAATTTACTATCATTCACTTAATTAATTACTCACTTTTGAACTATTTTGAAACAAATGTTGTTTTTCTACAAAAGAGATAAATTAGCCTTATTCTTGTTAAGGCATTCATATACATACTTTTCCTCACAACTTGCGGAGTACAACATGTACTCACACTTGCTATACCCAAACCACACTCAGTTGGGGAAGATCTTGAAGACTTCATTGAAGAAGGTGCAGTTTAGGGTGGTGTTCTCCGTCGATTGCCTTTGGTGTTGCCAAGTGAAGATGAATAAATCGCTTAGGATCGCAGCAATTTTTTTGGTTCTTCGACCTTGAAGGTTTCTTTTGTAAGACGATTTATTCGATTAAGTTATGGATATTATTATGTTATCACCAATGAAGTCACTATGTGTTGGGATTGATTCTTGGGCTCAACGCATAGCAGAGATTGATCTATTTTTGGACTAGTCTCGACATTAGACGGTCTGGTGACCTAAAATTCTAGAGCCTGAGAGGGTAATAGCTAGTTTTTGTTGGTGGCTATAAATACCCCTTGGCTAGTTCATTTTGGTTCTCTTTGCTATTGGGATAGTTCATACACTTCTTTGAAAAGTCAAGAGGAAGAAGAATCACATTGAGTGATTTACATGTTCCTTAATTAAAGATTAAGGATATCATTAGTGCTAGGAGAGTAGCCCTATGTTCATCCATACACCTCTATGGACTAGATTAGATCAAGTGAGGTTCTTAGCTTATTACTCTTGTTGATTGGTATCACCTAGATGGTTTGGTAGCATTGTTCTTCATGACCTTCATAGTGGTGACTTGTTGAATCCCCAAGATGATGATGTGCCAGTTTGGAGCCCACTGATCTCGAGCGAAGGATTACCTGATGAGAGGATTAGGCCCAATCTTCCATTAGGTAATGGTAAGTCAATTGGTGGAGACTCGACGTTGACGATCCAAGGCTTCCGATTAGGACAGAACGCAACCCTTGCAATCGCTACACCACTGCTTCGTTGGTTATCAATAGCGCGCGGCATGATTGACCTCACCAAGAAGGCTAATTCCTGCAAGAGAATCGAGAACACAAGCAAGAACACAGAAGAACACAATCTGAAATTGTAAATATGATTAACCTCACGAGTTGGGGTTTCACAAAACGAACGATGGCGAAACTGTTCAATGACAGATTAATCTAAGCAAAACCCAAAAACTCTATGATAATGGCTGCTAGATATATGAAGAGGGGCGTGCTAGGGTTTTGGGCAACCAGGGGGGCGTCCACAACTTGGGCTTAGACCCGAACACGTTTACAAGGCCCGATATGGTCTAAAATTGTGACACAGTACATTGTTTTTACGACACAAAATAATCCACCGTGAATCTGGAGCTGGGACCAGTACGAAAACAAAGTTATCATCCTTAGATTTCCAACGCATCAAAGAACACCTTATTTGGACTCCATATGAAGAAGTTATGGCCGTTTTAGTGCGGCGCTGTCTGCTGAATCCGAACCGAGTTCTCACTCCGACTTGAAGTTGGCTTGAGCCCCGTCCGACTTGGCTGTTCCATGGGTGCTTCTCCCATATTCCTAAGCATAAAAAATTCACAAAAATTGAGTAGCATCCCATCCTTATAATTAGTAGTATGAACAACGAGTAACGAATTCACCTCATGAGTTAAACGACGTGCACGAGCCCGTGTAATCGGTCCTTGTAATGGATCAATCACCGGAGGATCACTTGTGATGAATTGATTGGAACTTTGTAACCTTTGTGATTCTATGAAGAAGTGAGTTCTTATATGTGTGTTTGTCGATATGGATTTGGATTCATTGCTATTGTTTGCAGGGAGAAGACGGCTGCCAAATCCTAACTACGCTCTAGGATGCAGCCTGGAAGCAGGAAAATCCTGCAGCGTAAAATCTTCACCCGTCACTTTTGTGTTATCCCATGTGCTAAGGAGAAATACATAAGTGACGGGTGAAGATTTTACCTATCACTTATATTAAGACATAAGTGACGGGTAACATCTTCACCTGTCATTTATATCTTTCTCTGCAGCACATGGGAGACGATAATAGGTGACGGGTCCTTACCCGTCACTTATTTCATGTCATCAATGATGCGTTTCGGGTGACGGGTGCGGGACTTGTCACCCATCACGGTTATGACCCATCATCCTTGTCCTTTTTTCACGTAGTGCCTATTGGCGAGGCATACACAAACGAAATGTAAGAAATGTAAATCGATGTCTAAGAATATAATGCTTCAGATTCATCAATAAATGAAATATGTATGATGCACAAGTTATCACAACAAACAGGGGCACAATGGTTAGTTGAACCATCATCATCTCTTTCAGAAATCCGAATCTAGATGTAGCCAAACGATTTCACAATTGAATATGATTCATCAAAGGATCACAGCAGAATTGTAGGAATCACAATCAAATCCGAAAGAGTAAAATGTTATACCATGTTTTCCCTTGGTTGAGTTTTGAATCTCATAGGGTTTTCTTAAGGCAAAGTTTTTAATGAGATAATATGTGCAACGACAAGATAAAAATGCTATACACTCTCTTCTTCTTGTCGTTTGCCCCACTAGATTTTCGGAACAAGGTTTTTAACTACGCACAAGCATGGCGTTGGATAAGTGTCCATAGGGTGTTGTAATATAGGCCCATGGCGCATGAGCCCCGCAAACCCATTAGTGGTAGGAAGTTCAGTCATATATTGCTCATCCAATGTAATAGGGGCATCTCCTCTCATGTATAAGGAGAAGAGGGGTTGCCAAGTTGTATCTCTCTATTTCTTTTTATAGTGCATATTAGGATTTAGAAAAGTATTTAAAAGTATACTTTGATTATTAATTTTTCGTACAATATATTATCAAATGTTATAAAATTAGTATCATGTTTGAAGATATGTGAAATACAAGTCTATTGATACGACATTTGTATAATAAACACACACATAATTTCACTAATGGTTGTCAAACTTACAAAGTTGGACCTTTATAAATCCTAATATGCCTTATAAAAAAATGGAGTACACAAAATCGTCAATAAAGTTAGTGGTGCCGGATTATATAATATGTGGTGCCCGATTATAACATGTGCTTTAGGTGTGCTTCTCCTTTATAATTCATATTTAATCAATATGTGGTAACGTGATTATTATAACAAGGTTTAAGGTAGTCTACCTAAGTGGAGTTGGAATCTAATCTTTTAAAAGAGTAGAGTGGAGTTGGAACTTATCTGAACTAGTGGGGTTATTGGAATCTTTAAAGATGACGCCTCCTAGTAAACTTCTATCGTCTAGGTCTCTCTGCACGATGCAGATTTCGTAATATATTCTCCGATTCCTAGATCAAATTCTTGCGAACTTCGATTTTGGAAATGTGGCACCCTGGACCATTAGCACAAATGTGATCGTTGCAGATAAGCATCTTGGTTTGATCAGCTTGGATTCTGACGTTACGTCGACGAGCCGAAAGGTGACCCCCTCTAACTTCATGCGGATGTGGAAGCCAAACCGCCAAGGCGCGTTAATTATAATGTAATGTTAAAATGAAATGAAACAGAAGCTCGATTAGTTATTAGAAACAATAGCATGCGAACTCTAGAAAGCAATAAGAAAAGACTGAAAGATGCAAAGTAGATGTGCACAGATGCTTCTTTCCCTCCTTTTTGTGATACCCTCTCCCCTCCGCACATCTGAATTGATTTTAATCCAAATCACGATCAAATAAAGATTGGAATCACATTGTTCGATTTGGTGGAGCTTCGATGTTGATGATCCAAAGGCTCTGACCAGAACAGATCGAGAACCCTCGCAACCACTACACCACTACTCCGTGGTTATCAACCGTACCAAGACGCGGTTGACCTCGCCAAGAAGACTTTTCCTGCAAACGAATCAAGAACACAAATAAAAATAGGTAGATACAATCTGAATATTACTAATTACCTATGAAGTGCTCGAGTTGGATTCCACAAACCGATATACAGCGAAATTATCTAAACCCGAACCTAAACTATGACGACTACTGTATATTTATAGGGGGATATGAGGAGGTCGACCTAGGGTTGTGCAGCCGTGCAAAGAGGCGTACATAATCTGAACTCTGACCCCAACATGATTACAAGACCTGACAAGGCCTAAAACGGTGACGCATCACGTTATTTCATCAAATCTGACTAAATTATAAGGAATTTTTGGTTGAGATTAAATCCATTGGAAAGGGCTCATCATAAGCTTTCCAACAAGTCCAAGATTGCCTCAATCGGACTTTGTATGCGATAGTTATGCCCGTTTTACTAACATGTTGTCCTGAGACTCCGAACCGAATTTGGAGTCCGACTTGAGCTCGACTTGTTGTTCGAGTAGACTTGGCGCTCGAGTGATGATGTCCAGGTAAACTTGTGATGCCTCTCCCATATTCCTAAGCAATAAAACACCACAAGAATTTAGTAGTAATCCATCCAAGAAGGCATGAACAATGAGGAACGAGTTCACCTGGTGGTCTAATTGTCACGTATGTGCCCTTGTAATTGGACCTTGTATGATTTGAGGATTATTAATAGTATTGATCATATCCGAAGGTACTATGGGTTCATCATCCTCCCCCTCTTGAATTGGAGTCATCCTCGACTCAAGCTCTTCTTCTTCTCCCAAGTATTTATAGTGCCATTCGAGGTGTAAACGTACAAGTATGCCCCTACAAAGATAACGGTACAAGTTACCGCCATACTGCAGGGACCCTAGAACCGGTCGAACTTACATAGCTCGAGCCCTGGTAAAAATACTTTTACCCCTACCTAGAAGATATTATCTATTATGGCAAATATAGTGGTGCAAGCAATCGTAAGGGTGCGATGCTGAGCCGGTCGTCAATTGTGGCACGGCGCCACACTATCCCGGGTGTCAGGATAGTACCCCCTCATCTGTTGGCCCCAAGGTTCGAAGGGGTGAGCAAATGTTAGAAGGAATTAGCTCTAACCCAGCCTAATAGTCAAGATCTCCTGAACAACTCCTCGCCATCGGGGAGTCTCCCTCTAGTGACCGTGAGTGATGTGGTGAGGCTCTGACAAAGACGATGTAGTCCGGAGGGAATTACATGGTTCCCCCTTGGTTCCGGAGCTTATGCGGAGGCCAGAGGCATGGCCGTCAAGGTTGTGATGGAGGCACGCGCTTCGGAGCACATGTAGGGTCCGAAGTGATCCCTTCAGCCCCCTAATGGTGAGTGCTTTCGCCACTTGATCGTCATAGTGGAGATTGCGTGTGGAAGCAAGGTATTCTCCTCATTTTCTTGGCTCAAGTATTTAAGAACGTGAAGTGACGACAGTAGTGCAGCTAACCGGGTAATGCGTGGGTTCACCGGGTGTCTCGTGCCCGCTGCCCTTGCACGCTTTGAAAGGAGGCCCGAGCCATAACTGCGCCGAGTCGTGCACGTAGAAAACCAGGGTGTCACCGTAGGATGTTGCCATGTGTATAGGGATCGACCAGGATGTAGCCACGGGCCCACAGGGGAGTAATGGGAAGTGCCACGAAGTGACGCCTACGGTTGTTCTGTTTCCTTCTCCGGGCGTGAGTGACTGATCAGTTCAGCTATAAAAGCCACGGTTCACCCAGCTGATCCCTCACTGCTGTGTGAGGGAGCGCTTCTCCTTGGCTTGAGCATGGCGCCCTCCTCCTCCTCATCGTTGGAAATGACAATGGCTTCGATTGGTTCGTCACCTCCGACCCTGCCCTGGCTTCGCCTACCATGGTGCCTCCAGAGGTGAGCGATCTTGCGGGCATGCTTGCAAGGCTAGAGCTAGAGCTTGCAAGGTTGGAACCGATGACCCTCGTGGTTCCATCCTTGCAGAGGAGGCCGCCTCCCGCTACTTCGAGGCCTGCTGAGGTTGAGCCACTCCAAAACCCTAGCCATAGCCTTCCACATTATGTCCCAAAACCATAGCCGTGCGTGAGGTGCTAGCACATCGGGCTCGGCGTTTCTGCCCAGTACGTGTGGATACTATAGAGGTGATGATGCTATTGTGGTGTTGATCTTCTTGGCGAGTTGATCACGACGTGTTCGGGACTAGTCGCGGAGCACAACATGACCACTCAGATCTGGTCGGAGAGCACAACACGACCACTCGGATCTGGTCGGATAGCATGATACGACCAAATAGAACTAGTCGAGGTCGTGACAGACCTGATTGGGAGCTGGTCGAGGAACTAGTCGAGGAGCACGACCACCTGCTCAGAGTTGGCCGAGGAGCGTGAACACCTGCGTGGGGCTGGTCGCCGATCTGATCGAGAAGCTGTTCAAGGAGTTTGACGCGCACAACGTTGGATCGGTCTACTCCAACTCTTCTTTCGCTGCACTACGCGTCGAGTGGTAACGATCTATGATGTCCTACTACCATGGTTTCCTAGGTGAATGCGGTAGAAATTTTTTTTAGGCTAGCGTAGCCTACCCATTTCCCAACACCCCTCGGCCCTTAGTCACGGCCAGCTTCCGGAGGCAGGGCCATTCGAAGCCCTGCGGTGGTTTGCCAGAGGTGAAGCCGATGGCTGGGTTGAGGGAGGCGCTCTGCGAGCCCCACGGCCCTTAGCCGCGGCCAGGCTCTGGAGGTTGGGCCATCCAGAGCCCGGCGGCAGTTACCGGAGGTGAAGCTGATGGCTGGGCCGAGGTAGGCGGTCCGCGACCCCCTCAGCCCCTAGCCACGGTCAGGATACGGAGGCAGGGCCATCCGGAGCCCTGCGGTGGTTTGCCGGAGGTGAAACCGATGGCTGGGCCAGGGTAGACGGTCCACAAACCCCTCAGCCCTTAGTCACAGCCAGGCTCTGGAGGTAGGGCCATCCGAAGCCCCGCGGTGATTTGCCAGAGGTGAAACCGATGGCTGGGCCAAGGGAGGTGCTACGCGACCCCCTCGGCCCTTAGCCGCGGCAAGGCTTCGGAGGCTGGGCCATCCAGAGCCCCGCAGTGGTTGCTGGAGGTGAAGCCGATGGCTGGGCCGATGGAGGCGTTCCGTGACCCCTCGGCTCTTAGCCGTGGTCCGGCTCTAGATGGCCCTCTCCGCAACCCCCTGGGCCCTTAGCCGAGGCCAGGCTCCGAAGGCTGGGCCATCCGGAGCCCCGCAGTGGTTGCTGGAGGTGAAACCGATGGCTGGGCTGGTGGAGGCAGTCCATGACCTCTTTGGCCCTAAGCCGTAGTCAGGCTCTGGAGGTAGGGCCATCCGGAGACCCGCGGTGATTTGCCGGAGGTGAAGCCGATGGCTGGGCTAGGGGAGGTGGTTCGCGACCCCCTCGGCCCTTGGCCGTGGCCAGGCTCCGGAGGCAGGGCCATCCAAAGCCCTGCGGTGGTTTGCCAGAGGTGAAGATGATGGCTGGGCCGGGGGAGGTGCTCCACGATCCTCTCAACTCTTAGCCATGGCCACGCTCTGGAGGTAGGGCCATCCGGAGCCCCACGGTGGTTTGCCGGAGGAGAAGCCGATGGCTAGGCTGGGGGTGGTCCGTGACTCTCTCGGCCCTTAGCCACGGTCAGGCTCCGAAGGTAGAATTTTTTTTGTTTTTGGCTAGCATAGCATAGCCATTTCCAATAGTGGTGTCAGAGCCTACATGCGTAATTTTTGATCTAGATCAGTCACATATAGATGATATGTGGTAGTAAAAGATTGGATCTTGATCGGTTCATATGATGGATCGATTGTTGCACGGTTTGTTGTTATTGGGGTCAGATGAGGTGTGAGTCGACGGAACCATATGACCAAAACATTAGCTCGATCTCCCACCTTGCCGTGCGTGTAACTTGCCCCTACCGGCTGGAATCACCATCGGGGCTAAGAGCACGCGTTGCAGCTTTGGTTAGAAGAACAGCAGATTGAGGTTGTGTGTGTTATCGTCGTTTCTAGAAACCTCACGTGATGATCAATATGATTGATCTAGTGGAAATTGAGGCATTGTGAATGACTCAGAATCGGCTTGATATGATCAAACCAATGAGATTTGATTGATATGATCAAACTGCCGTGTCGTTCGAGCCTACAACTTTTAAGGATAACATGTTTTCATCACCCCGTTAGAGTTCGATTCTGCGCTTAACTTGTTTTTGCAGGGAATGATGTGAATTGTATGGCCTTTATGTGTATATGATGCATGCGTGTAATTTTCATTGCCTACATGTCATGGTTAATTGCAGCCAAAGGCTGTCATGTTATTGTATAACGGCCTACATGCCAACCTGTGATGCTTCCTTTTTTCATGTAATTTGACTAGTGCTATTAGGTGTAATAGACTAGTACATGATCATGGAGACTTGAAGAGTGATGACCCGAAGGACAGGGACCATGGCGATGGAGATCACTATGTGAAGGGGCCATACTATGTCACAGTAAATATGATTGCCTGTGATATTTATCTATGTTCCTGTCATGCTATTTTATTCATATTTTCTATGAGATTGATATGTTTACATAATAGAATAGTCTCCCTCAGAAAAATTAAGAGTAATTGATGCCCTTCCAATAGCTGCACCTACATAGGTTTTGATCATTGTTTTGTAGGTCTGCCAAAGTAGGGTGCCATCTTTTATCTTAACCAGTCAGGGTGGATGTCAGACATCCACATGCATAGTGTTGGTTTACTTATCAAAGCTATCAAAACGGTTTTGGGCTTTGGGGCATAGAGTTGGGCGTCGGGCCATTTGATGCTACCTAACAAACAAGAGTCACATAGGGATGTGATTAGCAAGATGTTGCTTACCTATGTTACCTAAGTTTCTAGTAGTGATGCCAAAGCTCACTAGAACCTAGTCGAATATGGATCTTGTTCCACTATATGTCGTTAGAGGGAAACGGTTTCAAAACATATACTAGGAGTATCTTTTGTTAAATTGTTTAATGAAAGGTTTACATAAACATAGTGCTAAACTTTGCATATTTATTTCTATTGTGGATCATGGCACCTACTGTTAATGCCAATTCCAGTTTTAATTTGCATTTGATTCTTGAAAAAGAAAAGCTATCTGGAACAAACTTTATTGATTGGTATTGAAATCTGAGAATTTTTCTCAAACAAGAGAAAAAGGAGTATGTTCTAGAGGTTCCCTATCCTGATGAACCAGCTGATAATGCATCTGCCGCTGATCGGAGGGCTTCCGAGAAGCACACCAACGATTCACTCGATGTTTGCTATCTCATGCTTGACACTATTTCCTCTGATCTTCAGAAGCAATATGAGAACGCGGATGCTCACAATGTGATTGGCATGTTTGAGAACCAAGCTAGGGCCGACAGGTTCAACACCTCCAAGTCCTTGTTTGCGTGCAGGTTGACAGAAGGCAGTCCAGTTAGTCCTCATGTGATCAAGATGATGGGTTACATTGAGAGCCTGGAAAAACTTGGTTTTCCCCTTAGTCCTGAGTTGGCTATGGATGTGATTCTCCAATCGCTCCCTGCGAGATTCGAGTCATTCATTTTGAATTTTCATATGAATAGCATGGAGAAAAGTTGGGCCAAAATGCATGGGATGCTTAAGACTGTTGAGGAAAGCATTAAGAAAAGCTCTAGTCATGTGATGATGGTTCAGAAGGATAGCAAGAAGAGAAAGCGCAAGGCCAAGGCTAAAGCGTCATATGAGATCTCGAGCTCAAAGCCTAAACCTGTTGGAAAGTCCAAGGCTGGCCCTGCTGCTTTTGATGCTTGCCACCACTGCCATAAGCCTGGCTATTGGTGGAGGAACTGCAAGCTATACTTGGAAGAACACAAGAAGAAGAAGGGAAGTAATACTTCCACTTCAGGTATAAATGTTATTGAAATTAATCTTGCTACTCATCCTAATGATTCATGGGTATTTGATACTGGATCGATGATTCGTACTTGCAAATCGTTGCAGGGACTGAAAAGGACAAGGAAGTGTGGGAGAGGCGAGACGGATGCTTGTGTCGGCAGTGGTGCAAAAGTTGTTGCCTTGGCTGTTAGTGTTTATTCCTTATCGCTACCCTCAGGATTAGTTTTGGAATTAAATAATTGTTATTACATTGCTGCATTAGGCAAAAACATTATCTCTTCTTCATGTTTGGAAGAAGATGGATATGATTTCATAATAAAGAATAAGTGTTGTTCGATTAATTTGAATGGTATGCTCTATGGTAATTGTCCATTGGTGAATGGGTTATATATTCTAGATCTTAAGGATGTCCTTGTTTATAACATTAATACAAAAAAGCATCGGCTTAATGATTTGAATCCCACTGTTATTTGGCATTGTCGCTTAGGTCATATAAGTAAGAAGCACATGCAGAGGCTCCATAAAGATGGTCTTCTTGATTCATTTGATTTTGAATCATTTGATTCATGCGAATCTTGTTTACTTGGCAAGATGACTAAGGCACCTTTCACCCGTCAAGGAGAGAGGTCGAGTGAGTTTTTGGCCCTTGTACATACGGATGTATGTGGACCAATGAGCTCTATCGCTAGAGGTGGTTTTAGTACTTCATTACTTTCACCGATGACTTTAGTAGATATGGTTACATCTATCTAATGAGGCACAAGTTTGAGTCCTTCGAAAAGTTCTAGGAGTTTCAGAAGGAAGTACAAAATCAACTTGGCAAGACAATTAAATTTCTGCGCTTTGATCGTGGAGGTGAGTATTTGAGCCATGAGTTTGGTGATCATCTAAAGCAATGTGGAATTGTTCTACAATTGACTCCACCGGGGATGCCTCAATGGAATAGAGTGTCCGAATGGAGGAACCGGACTTTGTCGGACATGATCCAGTCCATGATGGGCCAATCTGATCTTCCATTATCATTCAAGGGATACGCTCTACAAATTGTTGCGTTCACTTTAAATAGGGTTACATCCAAAGCTATAGAGAAGACAGCGTATGAGATATGGACCGGGAAGCATCCCGTTTTGTCTTTCCTTAAGATCTGGGGTTGTGAGGCCTATGCAAAATGTTTGATGTCTGATAAGCTCGCTCCCAAATCTGATAAGTGCTTCTTTGTGGGGTATCCTAGGGAAACCAAAGGATATTATTTCTATAACCAGGAAGAAGGAAAAGTTTTTGTCACCTGGAATGGTGTCTTTCTGGGGAAAGAGTTTCTCTTGAGGAACGTTAGTGGGAGCACGGTGCAACTCAAAGAGATTCGGAAACCATAAGAAAATGTTTTAGCTCCTACTAAACCACATCTGGATATTGGAGAACATGTTGTGGAGACATCAGTGCCACGTCGGTCGGAAAGGGTCAGTCGCACACCTGAGAGGTTTATGTTCCTAACCACGGAGCAACGCGATATATTATTGTTGGACAATGGTGAACCTAAGACCTACTCGGAACTGGTGGTGGGACCAGACTCTGAGAGATGGCTTGGTGCCATGAGATCCGAGATAGAATCCATGCACGATAATCAAGTTTGGAACTTGGTTGATCCAACTGATGGTGTTAAAGTAGTTGAGTGCAAATGGGTTTTTAATAAAAATATAGATGTTGATGGAAATGTTCACATCTATAAGGCACGATTGGTGGCGAAAGGTTTCAGGCAAATTAAGGTGTTGATTATGATGAAACATTTTCGCCCGTCACAATGCTTAAGTCTATCCAGATCATCCTAGCAATTGCCGCATATTATGACTATGAGATATGGTAGATGGATGTCAAAACCGCTTTCCTTAATGGAAACCTAAGTGAGGATGTGTACATGACATAGCATGAAGGTTTTATCGACCTGAAAAATACTAGGAAGATATGTAAGCTGCAAAAGTCCATCTATGGGCTGACAAACTGACAAGGACGATTCGAGATCGCAATCTGGTTTTATGTTTTGCCTCAATGGAGGAATAGTGAGTTGGAAGAGTTCCGAGCAACAAACAGTGGCCGATTCCATGACAGAGGCCGAGTATATCACAGCTTCTGAAGCTGCAAAGGAGGCTGTTTGGATCAGAAAGTTTGTTTCTGAGTTTGGTGTGGTGCCTAGTGCTTCTAGTCCAATTGATCTCTATTGTGATAATAGCGGAGCTATTGCGCAAGCCAAAGAACCTAGGCTGCATCAGAAGTCCAAGCACCTACTGCGGCGCTATCACCTTATTCGAGAGATTTTAGATTGGGGTGACGTGAACATATGCAAGGTGCACACGGATTTGAATATTTCTGATCCGTTAACAAAGCTAATCCCGTGACCCAAGCATGAGGCACACATGAGAGCTATGGGTATTAGATACTTACATGATTACCTCTAGTGCAAGTGGGAGATTTAAGGTGATATGACTATGTTCATGTACTTCTGAAGAATGTGTTATTCCAAGAATGACTATCGTTTACTTTGATTGGCAAGTATGTGACTTTCTCATCAAAACTTTTTGTTTATATCATGATGTTATTCTTAGTCAATCCCTGGTCACATATCGTTGTGATGATACATAAGACCAGCACATGTATTGATTGATGATCACGTTTCTTGGATCATAGGTATAGAGATACTAGGTCAATAATGTGGACATTTATGTTGGAGAACATAATATTGGATAGGCCTACCATGAGATACTGTTAGGATTGTTATTATGATGTGCCATCAGTTGTTATCTCAAATAGTGTACCTGCAGAATCCTTAGAGCTGAGATCGTCATTGATTCCCAGAATGTGTAGTGGCATACTTTGGGGCTGCCAAACACTATTCCGTAACTGGGTAATCATAAAGGTAGTTTTCGAGTTTGTCATGGAACATGTTGTGGGGTGTGAGCGATCAAGATGGAATTTACCCCTCCTTGATAATAGGAGAGATATCTCTGGACCCCTCGATGTAGTTGGATTGAGAAAGTGCATGGCCATGCCAATATGATTAAAGAGTTGATCATGATGAATCCAGTACTTGATCGAGTGAATGGTTGAGCTATCACAAGGGTGGCACATATCTCTCCTTGAGCTTGACTGGTATCGTGAGGCGAAGGGATCGGTGCAAGTGTATGTCAAGGTTCAGCTGATATGATCTTTTGTGTATACTCGGGAGTCAACATGTCCTGCTAGGGACCGCTATTGATTTCTATTTGGCAAGGGTTTCTGAGTCATAGCCATTTGTACATGAACCTAACGGGTCACACACATAATGGGTTGGAACAAAACATGCGAATTGGGTTCATATATGGGTTTGATTGGATTGTGATCCATGAGGTGTTAGAGTCCTAAAGGGCTTCCAACGTGGGAGCCCATTAGTGAGCTCTATATAAGGAGAGGCATGGGGTGGGGCGTGCAGAGGTTGAGCCACTCCAAAACCCTAGCCGCAGCCTTCCACACGATCTCCCAAAATCTTAGCTGCGCGTGAGGTGCTAGCACATCAGCGCTCGGTGTTTCTGTCCAATACATATGGATATCGTAGAGGCGCTGCCGCTACTGCGGCATTGATCTTCTTGGTGAGTTGATCATGACATATTCGGGACTGTTCGTGGAGCACAACGTGACCACTCGGATCTAGTCGAGGTCACGACAGAACTGGTCGAGGTCGCGACAGACCTGATCGGGAGCTGGTCGAGGAAATGGTCGAGGAGCACAACCACCTGCTCGGAGTTGGTCGAGGAGCATGACCACCTGCGTGGGGCTGGTCATGGATCTGATCGAAAAGTTGTTCAAGGAGTTTGACGCACACGACGTTGGATCGGTCTACTTCAACTCTTCTTCCGCTGCACTGCGCATCGACTGGTAATGATCTATGATGTCCTCCTAGCATGGTTTCCTGGGTGAATGTGGTAGAAAATTTTTGTTTTAGGCTAGCGTATCCTACCATTTCCCAACACCCCTCAGCCCTTAGCCGCAGCCAGGCTCCAGAGGCTAGGCCATCCTGATCCCCGCGGCGGTTGCCAGAGGTGAAGCTCATGGCTAGACTGAGGGAGGTGGTTCGCGACCCCCTTGGCCCTTAGCCACGGTCAGGCTCCGGAGGTAGGGCCATCCAGAGCCCCACGGTGGTTTGCCGGAGGTGAAGCTGATGGTTGGGGCGAGGGAGTCAGTCCTCGAGCCCCTCGGCCCTTAGCCGCAGCCATGCTCCGGAGGCAGGGCCATCCGGAGCCCTGCGATGGTTTGTCAGAGGTGAAGACGATGGCTGGGTCGGGGCGGTCCGCGACCCCATCGGCCCTTAGCTGCAATTAGGCTCCAAAGGCAGGGCCATCTAGAGCCCTGTGACGGTTTGCCGTAGGTGAAGCCGATGGCTGGGCCGAAGACGGTCCGCCACCCCATCGGCCCTTAGCCGCGACAATGCTCCAGAGGCAGGGCCATCCGGAGCCTAGTGACGGTTGTCGGAGGTGAAGCTGATGGCTGGGCTGAGGGAGGCGGTCCGTGATCCCCTCATTCCAAAGTTGCGGCCAAGCTCTGGGGGCAGGGCCATCTGGAGGTGAAGCCGATGGCTGGGCTGGGGGAGGTGGTCGGCGACCCCCTCGGCACTTCGCCGTAGCCAGGCTTAGTAGGCTCGGCCATCTGGATCTCCGCGGTGGTTGCCGGTGGTGAAGCCGATGGATGGGCTGGGGGAGGCAGTCCGCGACTCCCTCGGCCCTTAGCCATAGTCAGGCTCTGGAGGAAGGGACATCCGGAGCCCCGCGGCAGTTTGCCAGAGGTGAAGTCGATGGCTGCGCCGGGGGAGGCTATTCGCGACCCCTTCAGCCCTTAGCCGCAGCCAGGCTCCGGAGGTAGGGCCATCCGGAGCCCCACGGTGGTTACTGAAGGTGAAGCCGATGGCTGGGCCAGGGGAGGCGGTCCGCGACCCCGTCGGCCCTTAGGAACGGCCAGGTAGTGGGTAGTAGAGGAGTCCGTACCAGCTTCCATGCCACGCAGAGTAGATTTTACTTAATATTTGGTATTTTCTTTATGTATGATGTATGAATATGTATAGATGAAACTATATTGTACCAACTTCACCATTTGCCTTACATTTTTGGTCGTACCAATGCTTCAGCTGTCTCCCCTTTCCCGGCCCCCTCGCATCCTGCGGCCGCTCACAGTTGGTGGGTCTGATCCCCTAGGGGTGTTTTGTCAAGTTGTGTGTGAGCAAAGCGAAATTCTTGTTTCCTTCTAGGTGACCTAGGCTACCGAAGATGTCCCTCTAGTGCGTGACGTCCACACTACCGAGTCTATGCATTGCGTTTCAGGTGACCTAGGCATAATATGCCTTCTAGGTGACCTAGGCATGATGCGCCTATAGGTGTATAGGCTCCACTGCCTACCAAGGCTATGCAATGCCTTCCAGGTGACCTAGGCACAGTATGCCTTCCAGGTGATCTAGGCATGCCGCGTCTGCAGGTGTGTAGTTTCCACTGCCTACCAAGGCTATGCAATGTCTTCTAGGTGACCTAGGCTCGATGCCTTCTAGGTGACCTAGGCATGCTTTGCCTACAGGTGCTTGGGTGTGTCCCCCATCGAGGATGTCCCTTGGGTGCATCGCATCTCTTCTACCGAGGATGTCCCTCTGGTGCGTGGCATCCACACTATCGAGGCTATGTAATGCCTTCCAGGTGACTTAGGCATGCTGCGCCTGTAGGTGTGTAGGCTCCACTGCCTACCAAGGCTATGCAATGCCTTCCAGGTGACCTAGGCTTGATGCCTTCCAGGTGACCTATGCATGCTATGCCTACAGGTGCGTGGGCGTGTCCGCCAGCAAGGATGTTCCTCCGGTGCATCGCATCTCCACTACCGAGGATGTCCCTGCAGTGCATGACATCTACACTACCGAGGCTATGCAATGCCTTCTAGGTGACCTAGGCATAATGTGGGGGAACCATTCAAATAATATTCTAGTTAACCACTAAGTCGATCATTTACATAACCATGACTTCAACGATTAAGCAGAATATCATCCTGGTAGTCCCAACACGTGTTTTGTGCCCAAGATCGAAACTCATGCCTTTCCAACATAAGCAATCATAACTAAGCTTAATAAAGAGCGAGTAATTAAATTATGTTATAAGTTCATAAGAATTTACAAGTTTAACAATTTACAGCAAAAGAGATCCAGGAGGATACTAAAACTAATCAACTCCTAGCCAAAAGGGAAACTACGCAGCGGAAACAAAAGCTAAAGACAACAAAAGATGGGTGAAGCCATATGCCCTTAGGCTTCACCCCAAAAGCGCGACCTCCGAGTAGTTGCCTACTCATTCCCGTCGCTAGCATCGGCGGGCGTGAAGTAGCCTAACACCGTCTCTTCCTCACCTGCAAAACCTGTGGAGCAGGTGAGTACGAAGGATTATGCATTTGGATGTTAGCAAAAGTAGGCCACAAGGTTAAGTAAAACATATGCGCCCGCAACCTAGACACATATATGTGAGCATCTAAACTTAACCAACATACTCCTCCAAACCTGTAACTACCAACCTGCACATAAATGTAAATTGTACCATAGTAATATATCAATAGCTAGTCATCAACATTTCCCACTATACCATCCATACCACAATTCCACATTCGTAACCCTACGACCGATGCAAATGGATAGAAGCATGCTCATGACCAAGAGCGCGGCAATTCGAAATGTTTTTACACCTTGCAGGGGATACAACTTTACCAACACAACTCATGGACCATACGGCTCACGTGTCCACACAAGCTCACGCAATGGGTACTCAACCTTTTCCAATAAGCCCCAACCATTTGATCATACGCCGATAGGTGCGGGGGTCATCCAGAACTACTCCCGGAGTAAACTGGGTACCCCTACAAGCCCGCCCACTCACACCATCGACTCGCACACCAAAAGGCCATAGCTACAAAGGTATTCAGCTTGTCATTCCCATAATGATTCATGTAGTAAGTACAAAAAGTGCTAAAGTCAATTGCACTGACGGTGCTTAAATGATGCAAGCGGTCTACGGCACCCGGGATCCTCTCCCGACCTACCCCAAGAACATCCTTCAGGGTAGAAGGTACCCCTAACACCGCCCACATCTCATCTCATCCTCACCACTCATCCAACCATTAACATCATCTTCGTAACCATTGTGCAAGTAATTTAAACCTATGCTCACAAACGATGAAATATTTCACCGCTCAACTTCTACTGTAGACCTATGTAATGCTAAGTAGCTCGTATCACATTTTAAGTTAGATATTGTCATGATTATACTCAGGCTACAAGGACATGGATCATCAAATAACCAAGGTAGGACAATGCATCACATAGATTCTACCCATATAAGCCCGACAGTGACTCATTAAACATGCAAACTTATATAAAGCATAATTTATCAATTTTAGACTCCACAATTCAAATCAAAGGGTGCAATATGCTTAGATGCTTGCCTTGCTACTTTGGGTTTGCCTGATACTTCCCGCACAACACTCGCAAAACTCCAGGAGGTTGGTGTCGCCTTCACTCGCTTGGACTGGCGGTGCAACGTTCTCTAAACGGAATAAGAATGCATTGCATAAATAACAAATGATGGAAAAGTGTGCACATGATGCATGCTTGAAGTATAATAGTGCACCGTGTTTCAAAAACATTTGCAAAAGACTGCTAAGTGATTAGGGTTTCGAAGTTTAAAACCCCGAAAAAGGTAACCTAAGTATACCTAGCCTTAACAGGCTGGCGATCAGACCAACGTGTAGGTGGCGGTCTAACTGGCAGCCAGTAGAGAGTTTCAGCCTCTGGTGGTCCGACTGTAGGTATGGTGGCAGTCAGACTACCCACCAACGGTCAAACCGGCCTAAGTGGCGATCAGACTCCTATATACGTTTTGAACTCGGATTCTCCGGTCCCAACTGGCGGTCAGACCGCTAAAGCTTGCCGACAGCGCCTTTGCGAGTCGCTGGCGAGGACTCCGGTGAAACCTTGAACTATGAAGGGTACCAAAATGCTCTATAGGACTATTGGAGTGTTCCTAAAGTGATTTGGACATCATTCACCGAGCTAAACTCAAAATACTCGATGGATTGGATCTAGGCTAGGTTGAACTTGAGCCTAAATGACACGAGGGTCGAATCGAGCTCGGAAACAACGGGAAAATGGTAGGGGATAGTTCACCTCAGCTCATGGAAGCTTCCTATTGGATTGGAATGTTTTAGGGAGGCTCCGGTTCGCGGATCGGCTCCCGGAGTGGTGGTGAAGCTTGCGGAGGAAGAAACTCCCGAGGAACACTTTTTTGGTGAGGAAAAGAGGGGGAAAACTTGTGGAAATCCTCCGAGAAGCTCGTGGGAGTTCCCACCTCCAACCTCCGGCCTTCAAACGCGACGAACGGACTTTTCTTTCTCTCTCAAGGGTCGGGTGGAGAGAGGGAGAGTAAGAGAAAAGTGAGAGGGAGAGAGCAAAAGAAAGTGATCGATCTACTTAACCCGAGCCTCTGTGTGCTGGCGGTCAGACCGCGACTGGCACTGGTCGAACCGGGAGAAATCCACATGGCAACCCACATGGCAGCGCACCTGGTGGTCAGACCGCGGGTGACCCCAGTTAGACCGTGAGGGGGTTCTTTTGCTGAAATTTTCCTAAGTCTCCCCTCTTCATCCTCCTTCTATTCTTTTCCTTCTCCAAGGTATTTAGGGATTCTCCAAAGTGCTCTAAACCATCTCTAAGGTATTTGAAACATGTTTAACTAGTTTTTGGTAGACAAACACGTGTAAGCACATGCGATGATGATTATGCATGCTTAATTACATAATTAGCATTTTTGGGACGTGACGCATAATATGCCTTCCAGGTGACCTAGGCATGCTGCGCCTGCAGGTGTGTAGGCTCCATTGCCTACCAAGGCTATGCAATGCCTTCCAGGTGACCTAGACTTGATGCCTTCCAGGTGACCTAGGCATGCTATACCTACAGGTGCGTGGGCGTGTCCACCACCGAGGATGTCCCTCGGGTGCGTTGCATCTCCGCTACTGAGGATGTCCCTCCGGTGCGTGGTATCTACACTACAGAGGCTATGCAATGCCTTCTAGGTGACCTAGGCATAATATGCCTTGATGAGCTCATGGCTCCTTCGGATACGATCAATACCGGCAATAATCCTCAAGTCATACAAGGTCCAATTACAAGAGCACGTGCACGACAATTAGACCACCAGGTGAACTCATTTCTCATTATTCATGCTTCCTTGGATGGATTGCTACTAAATTCTTATGATGTTTTATTGCTTAAGAATGTGGGAGAAGCACCACAACCTTACGTCACCGGAGGGTTTTGGTCTTGCGGACCTTCGGAGCACCCAGGGCCTAATTGCTGGGGCCCAGCGTCCTTTTATCCCAGCCAACCCTGCCCGTACTAAGCCCAACAGGGGAGACCCGACAAGAGCTCTGACCGTCCAGAGCCTAAGGCGTGGCCCCCTCGTGTGCGTGACCTATTGACCTCCATTATGTCAGGGCTGTCGGGGTGGCTCAGACCTCATCACTGCGGCAGAGTTGGCGGTAGCAGAGCGGGGTCGGAGGCCCGGAGACCTGCCCGTGGGCCCACTCCATTCTTAAGAACCCTGTGTTGCCTGTTGCTGGCTTCCTCCCCTGCCAGGTGTCCTTCCTGCCTTTCGAGGTACTCCTACTGGAGAGTTATGAGGGTCCGGCAGTCAACTGTATTGAGGCCACATCCAGACCCATGCAGGATACACCCGTACACTTCCGGTGGTACTAGAGCTTGTGGTCAGCGTTGAGGGCATCGGTGGGGGTCGTGTGCACTGGAGCCCGTGGTTTCCCCGGAGCCCTTTTCCGTCCGGGGAGGCTGATGAGGCTGTCGAGCAAACTGGCTCTCGGAGCCGAAGTAGTCCTGACTACGCCTTCTAGGCCGGGATGGTCTTGGAGCCTCTTTCACGCAGTTGATGTCGCGATTGCTGCGTCGATGGTGTTGGTGGGGTCTGCGCGCCCTGGAGTCCTGGGCCCCCTTGGAATCCTCTTCTGCTGGAGGGGGTCGAGGAGGATGCCGGGCAGCCAGCCTGTCCGAAGATGTTGGTTCGGCAAGGTTGTCCTAGGTGTTGTTAGAAGATATGCCTCGAAGCTTAGCCCAGGCATGAATACCCTTGGATTCAAGCACCCAAAACCATTGGAGACACTACAAAAAAAATTGGCCTTCTATGACAAAGCCAAAACATCATTGTAGGTCTAATTTTTGTCATAAAATTCCTTTGTGATGAAAAATGTGCGTCATGCGAGTCGTCATATATCGACCGTCGCTAAATGTACCTTGTGACATTTTCTCGCACTTTCGTCACAAAATGTCCAAACTTTTTATGACGATCAGTAGGATGTCATAACACACTGACATTTTATGACATCTAATCTATGTCACAAAATGGTAAGTCAACTTGTCACAAATACCTATAGTCATCATAAAAAAGTGGGTCTGGACCATGGTTACAGTGGTTTTTGTGACGAAACAATATATGTCATAATACATGTATACATTTTATGACACGTCCATATATCACATAAAATGTCCTATTGCATCACAAAAGGGCACTAGTAATCATGGTTAAGGTATTTATATGATGATACTTGTGTTGTCGTAAGAAGTGTTAACATTTTAAGACGGTTGTTCTTGTCATGAATAGTAGCTCTATTTCATCACTGAATCCTATCCTGGTAAGCATGGATAGTGTGTTTTATGACAGAAGCTCTCATCGCTGATGTTCGTATTTTTGATGACAATGTGCCTTCTATGACGTTACAATGTGACAGAAAATGGTGCATAAGAAGCATAAATTTATTGCATGATGTCATTGTAGAAGATCTTGAATCAAAGTGAACACAGCACACTGCCATACAGGTTGCAACATTAATAGAGCTCACTGCCATATAGGTTGAAACACCAATCTCACATAATAAACCTTAACATTAGGATATGCCTGACATATTAGACTTGATTAGGTACGGTACAATAGAACACAAGTTATAATATGCCAACTACATGACAAATACCAGTAGCCACAACAACCAACAAAGCTTAACATGAGATGGCAACAAACACTTGTCCAGATAGGAACATAAGACCTCTAACCACCACACATTGTTCCAGCGAAACAGATGTTGAAGCCATAAGCAACCTAATATCATGGAGACTTACCCCCAGGCGAACGGCGGCTCATTTGACCCCGAAGCAAAGTACGCAACAGCTTATCAGTCTTTGAAAATTTCTTACTCATCCCCCTCACCTCATCCTGGGTTTGCCGAAGTCAATTTTGATTGGCCTCAAGTGCAGCCTGGTGAGCAACTATCTGGTCATGCAAATCTTGTTGTTTGCGGGCAGCTTCCTCTCTTTGTGCTTGGAGTGTCGCCTCAAACTCCTCACAAAGTCTAGTTTCAGAGGTAGAAGAACTAGACCTAGACCTCTTGGAGGGGGCAGCAATGCCCATGTGTGGAAGGAAGTTGGTTGAGTGACTGACATGGCTGAGAGTGTCAGCAACAATCTGAGTAGGAGACTTCGGTTCTTCACCTTCTTCAGGCTCATTTTCCTTCTGAAAGGTCATCTTGTGTCCTAAGGAGAAGAAATACAGATGTCAACAAGGGCAGGAAATACATATCAGCAGTAGCATGTTTGCAATTTAGAAATATGTCATGCAAATGTTGAGAAAAACAATTCTCGAAAATGTTGAGAAAAACAAAGTTTTCTCCAAGGTCAAGGTGCATCACCCAGAGTTGAACATAGTGGAGTATTGTGCCACTTTGTGGTGAATTATGAAGCTTACCTGGTTAATTTACTAAGCTGAATCCCCAGCCAAAAAGAAAAGAAAATTCAGGACTGACCATGTGCAAATGTGTCTAGTTAAATTGAACTTAACTATGAAAAAAATGACCATATTGTCCTTAACTATGAAAAAAATGACCATATTGTCGCATGTATCGAAAGCATCAAAGCTTGATAGATTAGAGCTGAGGAATTAGAATGTTCTTCCAAATTTTTAAGAATATACTTTTGTTGTTCCTGTGTCGTAAACTCGAACTTGTTCTCTACATCAAATAGAGAGTAGTGCTGATTCTAGGTCTAGTCTTAGCTAATCATGTAATAGTACGGATTATTGATGCAGCAATATAGAAAAAAATCCCTACGTTTCAAATCATTTGGACTTGATCTCAGCAAGTAACTTACACAGATCTTAGTTGGTAATGCAATACTACCTTTCTGAGCACTAGTCATACATTCTCCAAAGAATTCTATAGGATCTGGGTCTCGGTCATTGTACTTTGACCTCTGCAAGATGAATGAATTATGACTTACAAAATGATCCGAAAAGACAGGTATAGACATATGATGGTACTGATACACAGATATGCTTACAAGGGAGTAGCGATGGGCAATATAGGACCAAGATCCTGTTCTTTGGTGAAGGTGGACTTGACATCTATTTTCTTTGTTCTTAACACATCTTTCCTGTAATAAAGATGCAAAAGGCAGTCTGAATTTAGAATTCCTAATGGTAATGTTTATAGCAGATGTTGGCAATGATAGGAGCAAGATCATCTAGCAGGCATTTCATGGAATGATCTAAATGATGATATTGAATGATTCAATAATAAGTGAGTTTCGCAGAGAATTGAGACTCCAAAGTAAGCATAGTTTCAATCTTGCTTTTATTTTGTGTAAATTGATCTTAGTAACAATAAACAATGAACATTTGCTATGAAGCACTTTTGAACTAATAGAAAAGCACAAGGAATATATTTCAAACAAGCAAGCATAATAGACTAATGCGTTAGCCTTTAGGACAGTGCCACTGTCTTGCTCTTTGTCAATAGGTATAGGAAAAACATAAAAACTAAATTGTAGATTTGCAACACATATGCAAAACAAGATGATTGTTGCAAGTATGTACCTGTATGTTCGGTTGATACCAATATTCAACCAGCCCAGTCCACTGTTCTTTTTTCATTTTAGGTGGGGGTTCTTGGTCCAGTAGCTGTTCTTTTGTGAGTGATGCATTGAAGTGCTTCCTTTTAAGCAAATATCGTTGTTGCCTTACTCCCCTCTTAATTATATCTGTACATGCATCCTTGCTAGGTCCATCTTGTCTAACCTCAACATCCAATCTTGTCTAATATAACAGATAATACTTGTAGTCAGATTACTTCAAAAGCAGAAAGTATTATGAACAATGAAATAAGTGACTCACCGCAACTTTTCTTAGTACTCTAGATACAAGTTCCTTGCCATTGCCATCTTTGTAGTCTTTCCATATTGGATAGATAGGTAGGTTATCTCTAAGGGCAACACCACATTTTGAAGCAAATTTTGCATCTTGTACTAGAACCTCTGGTCTTATCTTCCCTTCAGGCACATGAATTTTCAATTTGCTTCCTCTTTTGTTCATCCTCTCTAGCCCATGACCCATGGTCTTCTTGCGAACCTCTTTAGGCTTGGTGGGAGCTACATATACCGAGAAAAAAAAGTGTTATGTCTACGGTACATATTCTAGTCAAAAAAGGGAAAATGTCATTGCATGGATATTGGCACTGTGTACCTACAGTATCCACTGTAGCACTTCCATGTGAGCAATTTTGTGTTGTCTCAAGAGGATCAACATCAAGAAATACATTTTCTTCACTAGTGTTAGCAACATCAAGCAATGCATTATCTTCACCAGTTTTTTCCTCAGTGATCTCATTGCTCTATCGGGAACTCCGTCCTCCCGGTGAGTTATCCGTAAGGATCGATAGGTTCCTTTAGACATCATCCAGAGTGCGCAACTCAGGTGCCATGGACCTTGTGCACCTTGCAGGGTTGAGCTGCAATTGGGAAACATTTGACCTTGTGAACCTTCCAGGGCTGAGCTGCAATTGGGAGGCAACTGACCTTGTGCATCTGGAAGCTGGGGTCTACTGTAATTGGCTAGCAGCCTACTGCAATTGGCCAAAAATCCGCTGCAATTGGCCAGCAGTTGACCTTGCCAATCTTGGGGGGCTAGCAGTCTACTACAAATGGCTAGCAGTTTGCTGCAATTGGCCAGCAATTGACCTTGTCAATCTTGAGGGGCTAGCCGACATAGGGTTTGAGGTGGCCTTTTGCTTCTTTGGTTGAGGTCTATTTCCTAGAGCCATAGGAGTAGTCTGCAAAACACAAGAATATAGAAATTAAACAATGAACTATATGAGTACAAAAACAAGAGTAAACAAATGTGCATGTAGAAGTTATATGTACAAACTAAATGAGGTTGAATGTCCTTATAATGCATGGCTTAACGACCCTATCCTATTGTACGAAAGGGTTAGCACCTTAACTTGTACTAATTCTTCTTCCTCAAGGTCAGTGTCACCTTCCTCACTTTCATTAGCGGAATCGCGGCCTGGATCATATTCAGCTTCAGATTCTTCTTCGTCAGGAACAACACTCTTGTTCATGCTAGTGGAGAACAAGCTATTAACATTCTTTGCTAACATAGGTAGACCAAAAGACTGTAGAACAACTTCATTCTTCCGTACGTTCTCATTCCTTTTCTTCTCGTACGCCGAAAGAGACATTGCTTTAAATATTTTTTATGATAGAATGCAGATACAAAACAAAAAAATGTAATCAAGACCCCATCACAAGCTTGCTGATGCAATACAGGAACACAATAGTACCATGGCAAATTTGTAATCAAACAGAATTATGTGAACTGAGATCTATCATCTATGTATCCAACAGACCACTTATACTGACATATTAGATAGGATTTGCTCAAAAAACTTTTGATGAAATAGAGCTTATCACTCGTAATCCAAGCACTGGTCGCTCGTATTAGGCATCGCAAATCATGGAGTCATTTTGCAGAACATGATATATTGGAATGTAGTGTCTTGACAACCGACATGGTTTTTCTGTGAGAAGAAAAAAGAACTCAAAATGTACCAAAGCATCATGCTCTACCAAACTATCAACTCAAAACTTTCCAAAGGGAAAAAAAAGGTGAAACACATGAGTAAAAACCGCAAAATAGATATGTCAGGGTTGAATCACATCAGGTCTTGGGAGGAAGACGTGGTGTTCTTGGGGGACAGTGGAGAGGACGGCGTGGCCATCATGAATGTCACGGTGACGCCATCGATGAGAAGAGCGGCCGCTTCTGGGTTGACGAAGATGCAATAGGAAGCAGCAGAGCGGTGGGGCAGCTGTGGGAGTGGAGAGCGGAGGGAAGAGGATGTGGCCGGGTGAAAGCAAGTCAGAGGAGTAAAAACCCAAAAAATATATGTTAGGGTTGAATCACCTGCAGATTTGGGAGGAGGATGTGTTGTTCTTGGGGGACGGTGGAGAGGAGGGCGTAGCCGTCGCGAATGTCATGGCGACACCATCAATGCGAAGAGCGGCAGCTTCCGGGTCGATGAAGGCGCAAGAGCCGGTGGCAGAGCGGTGGGGCGGATGGGTGAGTGGAGGGCGTAGGGGAGAGGATGTGGCCGGGTGAGAGCAGTGCGCAGAGTGAGACAACGGAGGCTGATAGGATAGAATGGGGATCAATTTTGGGGGAGAGGAGACGAGGGGATTTTTTTGGGGGGGGGGGTCCATGTTGTCATTGGCAGTGGAACGGCATTCTCATTCACCAATGTTCTGGAAGTAGAAAAGAGGGATAAGTTATCATGGATAAGCGACATTTCATGCTACATATTATCCATTTCTCGGATGAGATAGATGCATTTCTGAGCAAAAGCATTTCTTATTTTCAATTGGTAAAGCACATCCACGATTCATTCCCTCTTTAGAAAGAGACATATCAAGACAAGAATGAGTGGAATTTGATTCCCTATAAACCTTTGAGGAACCAGCTGGTAGAGAGTTAGTAACCAAGGAGACTGGAACTACAAACTTTGGTCTTGATCCTCCACGGAATATAGTTAGTTTTATCACGGAATACAGTTAGTTATCTCTGGATGCCACAACGAGACATTCATGATATCCTGGCCTCTTGCTAACAACAACTCTAGAGATAGTGAGTTAGGTCTTCTCTTCTTTAGAGAAGGAAAAGGAAATGTGAATAATTACGAGATCAAAAGAGCTGAGAATGAGTCAAATAAGCTCTACATTAAGAGAATGGTTCAAACTAGTGTACAAACTTCATTCTCTCCTAGGCTGGGTGAATCTCAAGATGATATAGTGATGCCGTTTATCCAACTTCGGTGCCGGAGAGCCAAAACAAGACATATTTACTATGAGTACAGCCAAAACAGTACATGAAGTTATTGAGGGAAGTATCGGATGGTGATCACTAATAGCCGATAAATGGAGCTTCTTGTTTCAAGTCATCGACATAGGTCAACTAGATGCGTCGGACAAAATTTTTACCTATTTACATGAAGTTATTTATCTGAATTTGAATGCATTTGGAATTTGTGCAAATCATGTCTAACTGACTAGTGGGCCTTGTTAGCATATGGCTGATCTTATCATTTTCCCGTGCGCCGTCTGCCCAGTTTACCCTTCCTCCCATGCCCCGTCCGCCCAGCCATGTGCTGTCCCCCAGCCGTGCACTGTCATCCAGCCCCTCCTTACGCCGCAGCTTTTCATGAGGGGAACCGATTTATCATTTTCCCGTGCACCGTCTGCCCAGTTTCCCCTTTCTCCTGTGCACCGTCTGCCCAGCTGTGCGTTGTCCCCCAGCCGTGTGCCATCCTCCAGCACCTCCTTGCGCCGCTGCTTTTCTTCTTCCCCTTTCCCATCTCCCCTGCACCACTACTGCTGCTGTCCGTTGTGCGCTCCCTCCCGGTCATGCACTGCCTCATCTGCAGCTGGTGCTTGTGTCCTAGTCCCAGTGATGCGAGGTTCTTCATCAACCACACGCAGCACAAGTTCGAGGGCACCACCGGAGATGGGATCGACCATTGGGCTTCCTCTGATCCAGTGCCCAACTTGCAAGAAGTACTATTTGATAGATCAGACATGTACAACCGGTGAGAACAAGGGGAAGATATTCTTCAAGTGCCCTGCCAATGACCGTGAAGTGAGTATTGCTCCCAATTTTGTGTTCTTGCTTTAGGGTTCTTCAATTTATGAAATTTTCATTTGATTTACATATTGTAGATGCCAAACAGATGCCCCTGTTTCAAGTTGGAAGCAACATACAAAACGATTGTGTCGAACAAGGCCAAGCTGGAGGCTGAATCTGCCTCGAGTGGAGATGAACTGTTACCTGACCAGCTTGAAGCAACAGGTGGCTTGAAGGAATGAGTGGAACCATTGGAGAAGATTATGTTTGAGGTGAAAAACATGACACAAGAAGTGAAGAATGCAGGCTAGTAGTAGAAGTATGCCATATTTCAGTGGTTTTTGCATGTACTCAGTGCACAAAAAGCACTTTAGCAGCAATCACAATGTAGTAGTGTGACAAGAAATTGTAACAAGTTCAAATGTGATTCACATATGTATGAAAGCAAGGCTCTTTGTCTAATATTATTGAAGCAAATGTGATGACAACAGACCCCTATTCAGAAATGAATTGTTTCTTTTGCTTGTAATATGCAGGAATGTCAGGACAGGTATTGCAATTTTCAGAAATGTTGAGAAGCAGAAATAAAAATGATATGAACATAGCCATGTTGTGAATATGCAATTGGACATCGAGCATTGATCAAAACTAGAGAAATAGAGATAAAGTTGGAAAGTACAGGAGTACATGTTAAAGTTACAAAGTTCTGCTAATATTATGAATTGTATACATTACTCGTCATTAGTTTCATAATCTGAGGCATTGGCCTCATCAATACTACAATATTCCATTAATGTGTCATCTTCATCTTCACTATTAGTTTCGTTGCCATGAGGTGGTGCTTCATGGTTGCGGATCTTGTCAACAATCTGAGAATCGATATTAGTTGCAGTCTCATCAGCACGGTGCAACAAATCCAGATCAGGATTAATGCCTCCCAGAACGCAAGCTTCTAATGAAGAATTATCTACTTGATATGCCACATCAGACCGCACATGTAGTTCATTTTTGTTACTCTGACTTTCCTCAGATTCTATCACATCATATATGTGCCTGTGATCAAAATCCTGCACAACTCGCCAACCTTTACCAAATTTTGTATCTTCCAAATAAAATACCTGTGATGCTTGTGTGGCGAGAATAAATGGATCATTCTTGTACCAACGACCTCCAACATTAATGCTTTTCAAGTAATCATCATCTTTCATACGGTTATTCTTTCCCTCTAGATTGAACCACTCACATCGTAATAAAATCACACATCTAGCTCCATTCTTATTACAATATAAGTCAACTCTATAATTTCTATTAGGAGCCCATAGAAGTCGATAGTTTCATTATTGTGTGTACCTTCAGTCTTAATGCCACAATCTTGAGTTTTCCTGTGCGCCTCACGAGCAACAGTGTGGTATCGAACACCATTTATCACACATGCAGAGTATGATCTCACGCACTTTTTAGGACCACATGCGAGTGCATAAAGGTCGTCATCAACATCTCCTATCCCTCCATGATGTAACCTGCAAATTTGTAGGCAAGTAAGGCAAACTATCAATTATAATATTTTATAAAAATCAGAAACAAACTGAGACTTGCAGTTACATGGTTCTGAAACAACGTTGGAAATTCTTTCTCCATTCTTTGCTCAATGATATCTGCATTTTCTTGCTCCAGTGCATCTCTAAACATCCTATGAAACACAAAACATATGTGAGTTTGTAATGGGAGTGACATTGAATAACTTTGCAAATTTATGCAAATTGGGACTTACTCTTTGTATTGATCAACCTCAGGACAATTATTAAGCACAAACCAAACCATCGATTCATATTCACTATCCATGTATTTCAGTTTTGAAGCTCCCAATACATTAGTACCATGTGCAAAAACTGATAAATCATCGGCCAAGATATTTTCTCGCCCATCTTTGTTCCTTTCTTCCCTGCTGAATTTTCTTTGAATGTCACTGAAATAGATTGAGCAATGTAACAAACACTCATATGCAGTATATGCTTCTATAACAGATCCTTCTAGTCTTGCTTTATTGCGCACAAATTTCTTGAAGGTGCACAACCGTCGTTCTATGGGATACATCCATCCATATTGAACCGGGGCCCTTAGAATGGCCTCATCAGGTAAATGCACAGCTAGATGAACTATGACATCAAAGAATGCAGGAGGAAAAATGTTCTCTAGCTTCCACAAGATTAGTACGATTTCATCCTTTAACCAATGCACAAGATCAACTTTTAGTGTCTTAGCACATAGTTGTCTAAAAAAGGTTCCCAACTAAGCTATTGCCTCATATACATCTTCTCGCACCAATCCTCGCAGGCCAGCTGGTAAAATACGCTGAAGGAGTATATGGGAGTCATGTGTTTTCAGCCCATGCACTTTACATCCATCAAGATCCACACATCTTTATTTGTTAGAGGCATATCCATCTGGAAATTTAACTGCACTAAGAAACTGACAGAACTTTCTCCTTGCCTCCTTGTTCAAAATATATCATGTTTTTGGCTTGGAGTAGGAATTACCTTCTTCCTGCATATGTAGCTCTCTCCTTATACCTTGATCTTCCAAATCAAGTCTAGCACTAATTGTGTCCTTTGACCTGCACTCAATGTCAAGAAGGGTCCCAATGATGTTATCAAATATGTTATTTTCTATATGCATAACATCTAGGTTGTGTTGTAACTTAAGTTTCCACCAATATGGCAAATCATACAAGCTAACCTTAATATGCCAGGTTGGTTCATCCTTGTTTGTACGTTTCCTCTTCTTATTTGCAGGATGCTTACCTAGAACGCCTTGAACTTTATCCAACCTCTTCAACACTTCATCAGTAGAAAATTTTCTTGGTTTATCCCTGTTTTCAATCTTCCCATTGAAAGCTTTATTTTTCCTCCATGGATGGTTATGTAGTAGAAATCGACGGTGGCCAACATACCCAATTTTGTTTCTCAACCCTTCCGAGCACGGATCCTCGTCACAGTGCACACATGCGAAGTAATCCTTTGTGCTTCACCCTGTCATAGTGCCTATGCAGGATAATCATGAATTCCCCAAATAATTGCTGCACGCAGTGAAAATTATTCTCTACCATATGCATCATAAGTAGGAACTCCATTCCAAAGACGAATCAAGTCTTGTATCAAAGGTTGCATGGATACATGAAACTCTTTTCCTGGTGATTTTGGTCCTGGAATAAGTAAAGCCAACATATAATTGGATTGCTCCATGCACATCCATGGTGAAAAATTATATGGTACTACTATCATGGGCCACATGCTATACGCGTTGCTCATGTTACCAAACAGGTTGAAACCATCTATAACAATGCCTAGCCTTAAATTGTGAGGATCTTGTGCAAATGACTCAAAGGTCCTATCAAAATCTTTCCAACCTTCTCCATCTGTAGGATGTCTCATTTCATTTTCAATGGGCACCCTCTTCTCCTTGTGCCATTGTACAAGTTTAGCTTTGTCCTTTAAAAAAAAAAGCCTTTGCAGTCTTGGAATTATTGGGAAATACCGAAGCACCTTGTGGGGAACTCTCTTTTTCCCCTCACTGTTGTCTTTGCACCTTGACTCACCACATACTAGACATTGGATATCATTTGCATGCTCCTTCCAGAATAATGCACAATCATATCTGCAAACATGAATTGACTCATATCCAAACCCAACTTGCCAGAGTATAGTCTTGGTTTCATTGGTGGACTTTGGCAGAGCGGTACCATTTGGCAATGCCGATGAAAGCAACTGAAGCATGCATTGAAACCTGAGTTTGTAATCCAATTATATACCTTTAAATAAAGCAGTTTAATTAGGTAAGACAACCTTGAGAATTTTATACAGCCTGGATAAAGTTCCTACTTTGCTTCTTCCATCAATTTTGCATATATGTTTCCACTAGTGCCATTGTTTGCAGCTGTGTACAGATCCTCAGTTAAACCTTGAACTCCACCACCATTCTCTTCGATGTCGTCTTCACCATCTCCAATCCCAAGACCCTCACCATACAACCCTTGTTGATCTTCACCATAACCATGGCCATCATCATTGCCATCACATTTCTCATCACTAGCTGATTCTCCATGGTGTATCCACCGAGTGTAGGTCTTTGACATACCAGAAATATTAATGTGATCCTCCACTGCATCTTGAGATAGCATTTTCTGATTAAGGCATCGGCAGCAAGGGCATTTTATTTCTTCATTTTCACAGAAATGCGCTCTGACATGTTGCATAAATTGATCCACACCAGCCAAAAATGGAGCAGTAAATGGCAAACTATTATAAATCCAGCTCCTATCCATTTTATCCTAGGGAAAAATGAGTTCATAGTTAGATATTTGACCAACAACAACATGAATGTCTTGTTTAGGAATTTCATTGACCACCCTGTGGGCGGCTTGCCACTATAGCTAGTTCAAATCGATTTATTAACTGAGCAAGCAATGAAGCCATGGTTTCAGAAATGAGAATCCACAAGGCATAGCTTCAAACACACCAATTTTCATAGTTCATGCAAATCTTAATGGACTATCAAATCATCTGCACATGGAACGCACAAATGAACTCACCTCTGATGTCCAATCCCTCAACCATGCGTCTTCCCTTGCCTACAACCAACGAATTGGGAGGCTAAGAGGAGCAAAGAGCATCAAAGATTGGACCTGCTACAAGCCCACATGAGTTAGGGACAACAGTGGGCGCCACCGCGCTAGGGCATCGAACAACCAAGGATGAATTTCCGCGAGAGGAACAGTCGACAATCTGTGACAACAAACAAACAGTCGTCATAAAAAACACGGATACAGGGTCAGTGCATCCACCTTCTGTGATGACCAAGGTTGCCATAATAAACCAAAAAATATATGACACCTACACAATCGTCACAAAAACTATAAAATCCTCCCACAGATCAGCACCATGATAGTGGATTTTATGACGAACGTTCATCACCTTTTGTGACACTTTTTAAGTTTGTGTCATATATAGTTGTGACGAGTCCAATATTGTGATGGCGGTGTTTCCACCATCATAAAATGGTACAATACATGACAAAAATTGTTGTCATCGCAAGGATTTTCGTCACAAAATAACAATTTTCTTGTAGCTAGAGCAGCGTCTGTGGCTGCAGTCTCAGCCGGAACCTCCCATGGTGCAGCAAGGTCTTTGCCGTGCTACTGTTGGAAGGCCTCCATGCTGTTCTGGTCCTCCATGCCAACCCAATCTATTGGGTCATCGTTGGCCGGAGGGTCACCGTTCCACCTAGCTGTGAAGCTAGTGGGGGCACATGGTGTGCTTGGTCGCAGCTGCCCTGCATATTTCTTCATGGGTGTGGTGATGTTAATGGCTGCTAGGGCTAGCACCTTAGTGGTCTTTGGTGGTGTTCTACCTCTCTTTGTACTTCTATGTTCAGATCCCCATGGACGGCATGCTGTTGGCGGAAGAAAATGTCTTCCGCGAACAAGTAGTCTCTGCAGGGAGCCCGGAACCTTAGGGCTTCGGAGTAGCACCAGATGGAGACTCCCTTGTAATGCCTGTGGGCTGGGGCATTTCCCCCAATAGTTAAATGTTGAACTAACCCTAAAATCTACAGGTAGATCCAATTTGTATGCATTGTCATTTATTTTCTCAATTATCTTAAACGGACCACCAGCTCTAGGCATCAACTTCGATTTTCTTAATATTTGAAACCTATCCTTTCTCTAATGTAACCAAATTAATCATCCGGTTCAAATTTTATCTCTTTCCTACCTTTACTTTCAGCAAACCTATATTTTTCAGTCATGCTCTCTATATTATTTTTAGTTGTTTCATGAAACCTAAGAATAAATTTAGCACATTTCTTAGCATCTAAATTAAGACTTTCAGAAGTAGGAAAAGGAAGTAAATCAATAGGAGCAGGGTGATTAAATTCATACACTACCTGGAACGGACTTACCTTGGTGGTGGAGTGTACCGATCTGTTGTATGCAAATTCAATATATGGTAAACACTCTTCCCACATCCTTAAATTCTTCTTTAGAACAGCCTGCAACATGGTCGATAATGTACAGTTGACAACCTCTGTTTGACCATCAGTTTGGGGATGACATGTAGTAGAAAATAGTAACTTTGTTATCAATTTGTTCCAAAGTGATCTCCAAAAGTGGCTCAAAAACTTTATGTCACGATCAGAGACGATAGTATTAGGTACTCCATGCAATCGAACGATTTCCCTGAAAAATAAATCAGCAATGTTTGTAGCATCATCGCTCTTGTGACAAGATATAAAATGCGCCATATTAGAAAATTAATCCACAACTACAAATATACTATCCCTCCCACTCTTTGTCTTAGGCAATCCTAAAACAAAATCCATAGAAATATCCTCCCATGGTGCAATAGAAATAGGAAGAGGCATGTAAAGACCACGTAGATTTAAGCGAGACTTAGCGCTCCCATGTGCAGTGTGACACGTAGTGCTCAATATCGCATCTCATCTTTGGCCAAATGAACTGGGCAGCCAGCACATCTTTAGTTTTCTTTGCTCCAAAATGTGCCATCAAACCTCCCCCATGCGCCTCCTACAACAACAAAAGACGAACGGAGCTAGCTGGAATGCATAGCTTATTAGCACGATAGAGCAAACCATCATTCAACACATATTTATTCCATATTTTCCCTTCTTTACAATGTTCAAGAACTTCTTTAAAGTCTAAATCAGCAGCATATAAGTCCTTAATGGTCTCTAAACCAAAAATCTTATGATCAAGTTGAGATAACATAGTATAACACCTAGAAAGCGCATCAGCAATCACATTGCCTTTACCTTTCTTATGTTTATGACATATGGAAAAGATTCAATTAATTCTACCCATTTAGCATGTCGTTTATTCAGTTTAGCTTGACTTCTAATATGTTTCATCGATTGATGATCAGAATGTATAACAAATTCTTTGGGCCATAGATAATATTGCCAAGTTTCAAGCACTCGAACTAAAGCATACAATTCTTTATCATAGGTAGAATAATTCAGCCTTGGCCCACTTAACTTCTCTCTGAAATAAGCAACCAGTTTACCTTATTGAATTAGCACACCTCCAATTCCAACTAAGCTAGCATCACATTCTAGCTCAAAAGTCTTACCGAAATCAGGGAGTTGGAGCAATGGAGCGTGGGTAAGCTTCTCTTTCAATAAGTTGAATGCTCTTTCTTGTGCAGGTCCCCATTTGAAAACTACTCCTTTCTTTGTCAACTTGTTCAATGGAGCAGCAATAGTCCAAAAATCCCGCATAAAGCGCCGATAGAAACCCGCAAGACCATGAAAGCTTCTCACCTATGTGACAGTCTCAAGGGTCGGCCAACTCTTTATGGCTTCAAATTTTGCTTCATCCACCTCTATTCTCTGTGGAGTAACAACATAGCCTAGAAAAGAGACTCGATCCACACAAAAGATGCACTTTTCGAGGTTACTGAACAAACGTGCATCTCTCGAAACATTAAAAACAGCACATAGATGATCAATATGTAGTTCATGTGACTTTCTACAAATCAAGGTATCATCAAAATATATGTGGGGAACCGTCCAAATAGTATTCTAATTAATCATGAGGAGTATCATTATTCATAATGACAACCTCAATAATTAACCAGATTACCATCCCAGTTGTCCTGGCACATGTTTTGTGCCCAAGATCGGAACACATGCCTTTTCAACATATAACATCACAACAAAGCATAAGAAAGAGTGAGTGATTGACATTATATTACAAGTTTTTAAGCATTCGACCATTTACAACAATTTACACAAACGGTTAGATCAACTATGCAGCGGAAACAAAAATATAGACAACAAAAGAAGAGTGGAGCCACATGCCCTTAGGCTCCACCCCAAAAGCTTCACCACACGAGATTAGTTGCCTACTCAAGCCCACCACCAACATCGGCGAGTGTGAAGTAGCCAAAAACGAGCTCCTCCTCACTAGACGTACCTGAAAGAGTAGCGTGAGTACGAAGGTACTCGCAAGACTTCATTCATCCAGGGTACATATAGATAACCCAACTCCAAGGATTATGCATTGAGCCATTAGCAAGGAGAAGGCCACAAGGTTAAGTAAAATCATATGCGTAAGCAACCTAGAGACATATGTGTGAGCAACTATACTTAACCAAACAAACCTATCCAAGCCCGCAAACAACATGAATGTAAATATAAATAGAACCATCTCATGTAATCAACGACCATCGACAACCATGCCCAACAAAACCATACCAACCATCCCACATTCGTGACTCTACGACCGATGCAAATGGACAGGAGCATGCTCATGACCGAGAGCGAGACAACTTTACCACCAAGACACGAGGACCATATGGCTTGAGTGACCACACAGGCCCACCCAAGGGAGTACCCGTGTCAACCTTTCTCATACCTGAAACCACCCACTTGCAATGCGCCTATGGCACCAGGGTTACCGCGAGCATGTCCTGGCCACCTCCGGCTCCCCACCACCTTGCTTCTCCTTTTCTTTTTCTCTTACGCGTCATAGGGCCGCAAGGCAAGTGTTGGCACGACGTATGATATTCGGTTTACCTTACCATTTAGATCAGCATGTGGTTAGTATGGAAAGTGCTAGAGCCAACTGCATCGACGGACGGTGCTTAAACGATGCAAACGATCTATGGTGCCCGGGCTCCTCTCCTGAACTACCCCGAGGAACTCCTCCGGGGCAGAAGACACCCTTAGCACTACCCACATCTCGCCTCAACCTCACCATTCATCCAACCATCAATATCATAATCAACATTTGTCAACAATAAGTATTCTCTAAGCTCGCGAACAACAGATGAACCATTGCTCGACTTCTACCAAGGACCTATGCATTGCTAAACATTTTGAACGACTCTTAAGTTAGACATCGGTAATGTTATCAAGGCTACAAGGATATGGATAATCAACAACTCAAGGTAAAGGTAATGCATCAACATAGGTTCTACCCATAGACGTCCGATATCGACTCACTGAAAATGTAAACTTACATAAAGCATAACTTATCAATTTAGACTCCACAATTCAATCAAAGGGTGCAATATGCTTAGATGCTTGCCTTGCTGCTCTGGGGTTTGCCTGATACTTCCCGCACAACACTCACAAAACTTTGGGAGGCTGGCGTCGCCTTCACTCGCTTGGATCGTCAGCGCAACGCTCTCTAAACGGAATAAGAATGCATTAAATAAATAATAAATGATGGAAAAGTGTGACATGATGCATGCTTGAAAAATACTAGAGCACTGAGCTTTGAAAACATTTGCAAAAGATCGCAAAGTGATTAGGGTTTCAAAGTTTGAAACCCCGAATAAGCTAACATAAGTGCACATAGCCTTGCATGGCTGGTGGTCAGACCAACATAGAGGTGGCGGTCAGACTGCCAGCTTGCAGAGAGTTTCAGCCTCTGGCGGCCAGACCACAGGCATGCTGGCGGTCAGACCGCCGTATGGCGGTCAAACCGGCCCTAGTGGTGGTTTGACCCTTGTATAGGGTTTTCAACTCAGATTCTCCAGCCCTAACTGGCAGTCAGGCCGAACCTATCGGTAGTTAGACCGCCAGACCTTGCTAGCAGCGCCCTTGCAGGGTTGCCGGCGAGGACTCCGGTGAAACCTTTGATGACGAAGGGTACCAAAGTGCTCCAGAGGGCTAGTGGAGTTCTTCTAATGTGATTTGGACAACATTCACCGCGCTAAACTCAAAATACCTCATGGATAGGATCTAGGTGAAGCTAAGATTTTCACGGTGAAAATTGAAACAGAGACCGCCACGAACTAGGACACGACGGAAGAAGGGTATAGGGAGGTTCATCTTGGCGTGGGTGAACTTTGTATTGGATCAGTTTGTCTTGGGACGCTTCGATCCACCGATTTGGCTTCCGGAGGGTGACGGAACTCGGGGTGGGAGAAAATGGCGTGGGAAGCGAATCCAGCAGGGAAAAGAGGGGGAAGACTTGGGGAAGTCCTCCGGGAAGCTCGTGAGAGTCCCCTCCATCTATCTCTGGTCTTTGAATGTGGCGAACAGATCACTCCTCTATTTCTAAGGTTTGGTGGAGAGAGGGAGAGCAAATGAGAGTGAGAGAGTGAGAGAGTGAGAGAGAGAGAGAGATTGCCTAAAGTGGCGCCTCTGCTGAGTTCTGGCGGTCAGACCGCCAATGCTCCCAGTCAAACCGTGGTAAGTCCACGTGGCTAGCCCATGTGGCTGCACACCTGGCAGTCAGACCACGAGTAAGCCCAGTCAGACTGCGAGGGCAATTTTTGCTAAATTTTTTTAAGTGTCCCATTATCTTTACTATCCACCTTTTTCTAAGTATTTGGGGCTTCTCCAAAGTGCTCTAAACCATCTCTAAAGTACTTGAAACACATTTTGATTCAACTCAATAAAAAATACGCATAATTACTTGCGATGATGATCATGCATGCGTAATTACGTAATTAGAATTTTGGGACATGACAAACCTCCCCCCTTAAGAAGAATCTCATCCCGAGATTCTGTAGACTTAGGGAGAAGGTGACGGTGGTGGAATGGGAAAGATTTCTTCTCAATTGGAAAGAATCACATCAACTTTCAACAATGGAAAGAAAATATAGTCATTGGGCCTCGCTGTGAACTAGCAGTCAGACCGCAACTAGCCTCGGTCAGACCGCGGCTCGGTTGGACCGCGAAAACAGTGGTTAGACCAAAATCTATACAGAGAGTTTTGGGCTCTAACGGTCAGGCCCGCAAGTTTTGTGGAGGTCAGACCGCCTACCAACGGTCAGACCCGCAGAGGCACCAGTCAGACCATGAGCCAACAGAGGGTTTTGGAAGTCTTAACACCTCTGGCGGTCAGATCGGCAGATCAACAGCAGTCAGACAGCCAGGAGCAGGTTTCTCCCGGTTGAAAGGTTTCTAAGTGCACTCTTTGGAACAAAATTTCCATTCAACACGATGACGAATATAGACATGTGAGTTTTCCAAATTGTGCAAAATTACAACAACATTTACAAGTTCTCAAAAAGCTTGGGATACTCGGAGCGGATTTTATCCTCACACTCCCATGTTACCTCGTCTTCGGTGTGGTTGCTCCATTGGACTTTGATAAACTTTATGGAATGCTATCGAGTCTTGCGTTCCACTTCGTCCAAGATTCGGATTGGTCACTCACAATATGAAAGATCCGGCCACAACTCTTGGTTTGCAACTTCGATCACTTTGGTTGGAACTCAAAGGCATTTCTTCAGTTGCGACACGTGGAACACATTGTGGATAGCGGAGAGGGACGGAGGCAAGTCCAATTGATAGGCCACCTCACCACACCGAGAAACAATTTGGAATGGTCCCACGTATTGGGGTGCTAGCTTTTCTCTGACTTGAAAGTGTCGAACTCCTTTGACTGGAGAAACCTTAAGATACATAAAGTCTCCAATCTTGAACAAAAGTTCTCTTTAGCGGCGATCCGCATAGCTCTTCTGTCGTGATTGAGCCATGAGAAGACATTTTCGGATAGTCAGAACATGCACTTCTACCTCTTTGGCCAAATCCAGACCTAGAAAAGCCCTTTCGCCGGATTCGGACCAATTCAACGGCATTCGGCATCTACCACCATAGAGAGCTTCAAACGGCGACATTTCAATACTCGCTTGGTAGCTGTTATTGTAAGAGAACTCGATGAATGGCAAGCATATCTCCCACTTATTCCCATATGTGAGAGCACAAGCTCGAAGCATGTCCTCTAGAATCTGATTCACCCCCTTGGTTTGACCATCAGTTTGGGGTGGTATGCGGTGCTATGGAAGAGCTCAGTCCCCATGTCCCTATGTAGGCTTCTCCAGAAATAAGAAGTGAACTGAGTGCCTCAATCAAAAATGATCTTCTTTGGAATTCCATGAAGGCAAACAATTCGAGTGAGGTACAGCTCCGCATATTGCTTGACCGAATACGCGGTCTTGATAGGAAGGAAATGAGCATACTTTGTCAATCGGTCCACAATGACCCAAATTGAGACATATCCATGTGAGGTCTTTGGCAACCTGGTAATGAAATCCATACCGATCTCCTCCCAGTTCCAGGACAGAATAGACAAAGGTTGAAGCGTAACGGTCGGCTTAAGATGTTCAGCCTTCACTCTTCGGCAGACATCACACTCAGCAACATATTGAGCGATTTATCGCTTCATGCAAGTCCACTAAAATCTAGGCTTAACATCTTGGTACATCTTTGTGCTCTCGGGATGGATGGATAGCAAAGAATCATGAGCTTCATCCAGGATTTTCTTCCTCAATGCCTTGACTTTTGAAACCACTAGCCAGTTCCCAAACCACAATACACCTTGGTCAAACTCAAAAAATAGGTAGCCTTGCCATCCTTCATTTTATCCCAGATTCGGGCCATGCCCTTATCATCCTTCTGAGTTGCCTTGATTTCATCCAGGAGGGTGGATTTGATCTCCAAATTTGCAAGAAACCCCTCCGGAACCATTTTGAGCCCAAGTCTTTGAAATTCATCACAAAGTGTGGCATTTCCAAGCTCGGCCATAACGCAATTGCATCGAGCATTCCTACTCAGTGCATCGGCAACAACATTCACCTTGCCAGGATGACAATGAACTTCCAGTTCATAATCCTTGATCAACTCGAGCCATCTTCTATGTCTCATGTTCAGATCGGCCTGAGTGAAAATATATTTGAGACTTTTGTGATCCGTATAATTCATCACAGGTTTCCTAGCAGATAATGGCGCCAAATCTTCCAGGCATGCACAACTGCCACAAGCTCTAGATCATGGATTGGGTAGTTCTCTTCGTGGCGCTTCAATTGGCATGAGGCATAAGCCACAACTCTACCCTCTTGCATAAGGACACATCCGAGGCCTATGCGGGAAGCATCGCAATAGACGTTGAAACCTATGTGTACCTCAGGCTGAGTGAGAACGGGAGCAGTCGTGAGCAGTTTCTTCAAAATCAGGAAAGCTAACTCACATTCACTCGACCACTCGAACATGTTTTCTTGCTTCAATAGCTCAGTCATGGGCTTAGCAATCTTGGAGAAGTTCTCAATGAACCGGCGGTAATAACCCGCAAGTCCCACTACAACAAATGTGATGTTCTATGACGATATCGTTATGACAATCATCAATTTTGTCATGAATTATTATCCTTTTATGATGAAAAATAGGTCATTGTCATAGATCCTCCTAGGTCCTAGAATTCACTTGCTCTTTGTGACAATCAATATATTTTTGTCACAAAATATCATCGTAAATCATCATAAATTGTCCAACCTGAAACCTGGGTGCCATCGAATAATACTCTATGACGAATTGCATAATTATTGACGATAATATTTTTGTCATGTTTTGTTGTTTCTCTTATGACGATATTAGTTTCGTCATGGAGGGCATACCATGAAAAGTCAATGACAAAAATTCCTTTGTCACAAAACTTTTTAACTTTCCCCACATAATGAGGCAAAAAAAAAACATTTCCCCAGTTACCTCTCGTTCTTCTCTGTCTGTCTCATCTCTTCCAGACCCCTCTTCCCAATCGACCACCAGGGAATGCATATGGCAGCAAATTGAGCACCTCGGGGGCCAAATCGAACCCATACATAGCCAAATCGAGCACCTTGCCCCCCAAATCCATGTCCTCGCCATCCAAATCGAGGTCACCATGGAAAATCAAATGCATGCGCCGCCCAACTCGATCTCACTGCTGCCCAAATTAAACTGGGGCTGAGCAGGGTAGGAGAATGGGGAGGGGGCATTGGGTGATTCCTGCACGCAGCCAAGGAGCAGGGGTTCTTCAAGATGCACAAACACAGCGTCGGTCAGGAGCTCTTGAGGAGATGCGCTAGGAGCATGTTGGAGACTATGTAGCTTGTCGTACCATGCTTAATCAGCATAATAAGCTTTTCCGGCTATTAGCAGTACCATGCGTTTCATTTTCTGCGTAGTTTGATTTGGTGTTTTAGACATGGAGGCAAATTCCCTCCCGTTTCGACAAAATTTCGGGAAGCTTCCATCCCAGCGCGCCAAAATTTTGGTTTAGCCCGCCACCTCGTAGGCCCACATTGTGTGAAATCCTAAGTTTGTACAACAGCATATGAAGCCGCTGCTATCCCCAAAAGGACGTTTGTGTAATTTGCATGCTACTCAGCTAGGATTTCCCCCTTTCTGGTTGCCCACCCGCACCATTCTTCCCCAAATCATCTCTTCTTTCCTCTTCGATTCAGAATGGCGCCCCCAAATCAGCACTAGCACCGGCAGTAGCACCAGCATTCGCCCCCAAATTAGATCCTCTCATCCCTCTCTAGTTCGCAATCAACACCTCTACATCCACCACACCAGAAACAAAGTGCAGGAGCACCCAAGAAGAGGAGCAGCGGCGGCAAGAGCTCACCAAACCCTACTGCCTAAAGGTAGGCCTTTCAGATACTGTATGGTTTGGATTTCTCCCCTATACTTTGATTACAGTACATAAGTTTGTCTAACTAATTATTTGAGTTTCCATCTGACCTAGTTTTTGTGTCTAACCATGTACGAACACTAGTATCTGAACTAGTGCCGGTATTTTTTTTACCTAACATACAAATTGGTGTTTGGATGCACGTATCTTCTACTTTTCACCAATGGGAGTGTAGTATTAACTAGGCCTGAATATGAACTAAGCAAATCTTGACAACTACATACAATATTTTTGATTGGTTACTCTCATGCTTTGCTACTTGAACGCCTTTGTTCTTATCTGCATTACAACCAAAAATTCAGTCATCAAATCTATTTTAACTAATAGTGCTGATTGATCTTTGAGAGAAATGCCGCATCACCAATATGAGAAGTAGAGGCTTGAGAATATTATGAAGAACAATGCAAGAATGCAATCACTTGGCTTGAGTAGAGTAGCATCAATTCTTAATGAGCTCCACAAAGAACATCATAGTGGCAAGAGCACCATAGAAAAGAACAAGAGTAATAATGGAGAAGAATCTGGATCTGAGTATGATCTTCATGAGGATGAGGGCGATGAAGCAGATGAAGGTCATCATGTCTTGGTAGAGGTGTTGAAGGAGGATGGACGCATACCATCTAGGACCAAAGTTAAGGTGCTGACTCTTCTTTTGGTTACGATCAGTGGTGCTGGGTGTCATCTATATATCATGGCATTCAATGTTACTCTTCTTTAAATTGATTTATGTTTTCATTGATATGGAATAATGTATTATCTTGACACATGTTTTTTTCCCTTTAAGGCTTCCAACATGCCTCCATGAACAAAACCAAAGAAGACAGTGAGAAGCTCATCAGAACCAGATAAAGGAACTAGAGCCACAAGATCAAAATCTGCAGCATGGGCCAGTGGACATGTGGGTGCATTAATTCCTGCAAGCAACTCATCAACACCAGTGCATATTTCTCAACCAAGCTGTGGATATTTTGCTGACTTGATAGTTTGGGAGATAGGTATACTCTTTTGCAGGTTTGATGCTTCAGGATGAAGTGTTGGAACACTTATGTCTTTTGCTTGTGTGAGAGTGATGTGCTCTGCTAGTACAGTAGTATAGTTTTATGACTTCATCAGTTATTTGGATGGTATTTTTGTTTCAAGTGGAGTTGTAAAGGTGGTTATGTACATTTGTCGAACTGCACTTTAAACTGAATGCATTATGGCTTCTCTAATTTTGACATGTGCACATATAATTTGTGATGTCATGTTAAGTAAATTTATGACATCTATTTTATCATAGATTTGTGTGGTTGTGCTGATATTGAATTTAATAGTGAGAAAGTAGAGTGTCAGGGAGTGACAAATTTTTTGTCATATAATATTTCAATTCATGACGATAATTTTTTGTCATAGTATCATCCTGCCCGGGTCCTGCCCAGCCGGGCAACTGTTTTTTTTTGTGACAAAAAACAAGCAATTTATAATGATAATTTGTATGGTCCATGACAAAAAAACCGTCATTAAACCTATCCATATAATGATGAGTTTTCCTTCATCACAGAAAGATATACAATTTATTACGAATTTGAATATTTCGTCATGGTGTACATTCTATGATGCACATACTACGACGACCGCCGTGACACTGAAAATTCGTCATAAATGGTAATCCATGATGAATATTTATTCTTTCTTGACGATTTTTTTATCATCATAGAACATCGAAACTCTAGTAGTGTCCGAGAAAACTCCAAATGTCGGTGACATTCTTGGGCTGAACCCAATTGAGAACCTCTTGCACTTTGCTCGGGTCAATGGCAACTCCGCTCTCAGACAACACATGACCTAGAAAAGCGACTTCCTTGAGCCAGAACTCACACTTGCTAAACTTGGCATAGAGTTGGTGATCTAAAAGTCGGCCAAGAACAACTCAGAGATGCTCAGAATGTTCTTCTATAGTCCTGGAGTATATGAGAATGTCGTTGATGAAAACCACGACAAACTTGTCGAGTTCCTCCATGAACACCGTGTTCATCAAATACATGAAGAATGCCATAGCATTCATCAAGCCGAAGGACATGACGGTGAACTCATAAAGTCTGTAGCGAATAGAGAAAGCCGTCTTTGGAACATACTCCGGTCGAACTTTTAAGTCAATCTTTGAGAAAACACGGGCACCGATCAGCTGATCAAATAGAATATCTATCCTAGGAAGCGAATACTTATTCTTGACCGTGACCTCATTCAGCGGACAGTAATTAACACACATCCGCAGAGTACCATCCTTCTTCTTCACAAAGAGCGCCGGGGATCCCCAGGGTGATGAGCTCGGACAAATAAAACCCTTCGATAGCAACTCCTGAATCTGCTTCTTCAACTCCACCAACTCATTTGGTGGCATCTTATAAGACTTCTTCAAACCTGGGGCCGTACCAGGCAAGAGATCAATAGAGAATTCCACTGCTCGGTCGGGTGGCATTCCTGGCAATTCTTCTTGGAAGACACCATAAAATTCACATACCACAGGAATATCTAGGAGATCCGTGGGTGTGAATACCTTCAGAGTGTACAAGTGGAGACAACCCTCCCCAAGATGAAGAGAAACCCGATTACCCTTGGGATTCTTAAGAGAAACGACTCTCCTGGCACAATCAAGCTAAGCCCCATACTTGGACAACCAATTCATTCCTAATATGACATCCATTCCTCTAGTATCTAGCAGATCAAATTTGCAGAAAACTGAACTCCCTCAATGAGGATGTTAGCCTTAGGGACAGCTCGGTTGGTTGTCAACTTAGTACCGGGTGCATCAATGTGATAGGCAGAGGGTAGGGTCTCGGTGACCCAATTGTGACTCAAAACATAACTACCCTTGATAAAAGAATGGGATGCTCCCGAATTGAAAAGAGCAACTGCTGGATGAGAGTTCACAAGTAGCGTACCAACGAGCACGTTGTCGTCCTCTCGAGCCTCTTCGTTGGTGATGTGACACACTCGGCCACATTTGGGGACGTGCGTAGTTTGGGAGGCTTGAGGAGTGGGTTGAGTGGGTGGTGGCCTTGGAGCATTCACCACGGCTCCCGGCTTCAGATAAGGGCAATCCCATGCAAAGTGGCCGACGCGCCCATAGTTGTAACACAGGCCGCCGGGGCCACCTATCATCTAGAGATGATGAGAACATGGCTCCTTCGGATAAGAGCAACACTGTTAATAATCTTCAAATCATACAAGGTCCAATTACAAGAGCTCGTGCACGACAATTAAACCACCAGGTGAACTTGTTTCTCGCTGTTCATACTTTCTTTGATGGATTACTACTAAATTTTGGTGATGTTTTATTGACTAGGAACACAGGAGAAGCACCACAAGCTCACCTGGACATCATCACTCAAAGGCCAAGTCTACTCGGATTCAAAATCAAGTCCTAGTCGAACTCCAAAGTCTACTTAGAGTCCTGTAACACCCTGATTTTCAGATTTGTCAAATTTCTAAAATTTTCCAAGATTATTGAATAGCTTCAACAGTAGTATAGGTTTAAAAACTATTTTCTTAATCAATCAATCAAATAGGTTATTATTTTGTGTGCATTGCATGCTGAGTTTTGCTAGGAGTTCTTTTTCCTTTTCTTTCTCTTTGGTGTTTTGAGTGAAAAAGATTTTGAAAAGGTTTTTACAAAACTCAGTACTGAATAAGTTAAGGATCTTAATGGTTGGAATTCAAAATCTTTGAATTCATCATCTATTCAATCCTTGATTATACCTAATCCTTCTCTAGTTTAATTCAAATCTTATCCAAATCCTTGTTTAAAGTCAATCTCTCTTCTTTCTCAAATTCTACCCAAATCCAAATTCAAATTCCTTATCTACTCCTATTCTTTTTCAACCTCATTTTTTCGTTTATCTTAAATTCACTCCAAGCTCAATTCAAATTCAAACCCTATTCAAATTTCTCTGCAAAAGTTTCTTCTCTAAACCCTAGATATACCAAAAGTGTCTTTGGGCTCAATCTTGCTCAGGTCCAAACCCTTAGCCAAGTCTTCTAGATGGCGCAACAAAGGATCCACGAAATCTAGAAATTTTTGCGGAGTTCTGGACAGCCTCATTTTCTCATGAAGTTTTGGAGTTCAAAACGGCCTCAAATGCAAATCTTGACAATACCAAAGTTGTGGGCCTTGTCAAGAGCTTTTGAATAATGGAGCTAGGAGTTATGGCCCCCGAAATCAGTGATGCGCAGAGAAGTCTGAGTTCAAATAGTGTATCTTGTGGTGCATTTTTCAAAATCAAGATGACATTTTCAGAAGTTCCAATGACTACCAAAGTTGTAGATCTTTACGAGTACTACAATTCAGAATCAAGAAACATCCAATTTGGAGTCCGGACAATAGAGATATCATCCTTAGAATAGAGAGCTGCGAAAAAGGAAATCGTAACCGACTCGAACTCGAACCCGATTCGTGTTCGGTTTGGACTCCACCTCAACCAGTCGCCTCTAGCCCTATAAATATGAGTTGCACGCCCTCTGCTACCCCTATTCCATGCCCCCAAGCCCTAGAAGTCGTTGCTGCCCTGTCCATGTGCCGCCGGAGCCGCCGCCAATGCCGCTCGTGATGCGCTACGTCATCTTCTCCGTGAATCCTCCTTCCACGACCATAAAAACAATGTGAGGACCCCTTCTTCTCCTCCCTTACAACTTTTCTAGCATCATACTAAGTCCCTAGCTAAGCCCTAGCCCAACCAATGCCCGAGCTACGCCGCCACGGTCGTCGTCGTCGCGGACAGCCGCAGGACAGCCGCGCGGTAGCCAATTGGCATCGATGTTCCCGACCAACCAGAGGTCAAATCACCAAGCCCTTTCACCGGTGCATGTACCATGATGTTCTCCACATGCTCAGCAATCAGGTCGCCCATTAGAGCAGCCAAACCATTGAAATCTAGGTCGACATACCCGCTGTTCGGTTTCTGAACGCGTTCTTCGCGCGCACCGGATTTGCATTCGCGTTTCCCATCAATCCGAAAGCCGTATGGATGCACCAACCATGTCACGGTGTGTCCCATGGAGTCTTCTACGTAACCCTAGGAGCCTATCCCCGTTTGTACAGCGACACGACCAGGACGCCATTGCCAACAACAGCACGTCGCAGCCATCACCCGTCTCATCTCCGTTGATCGTTCTTCCTCTCAATGGATGATCTACCTAAAACTATGACATAGCATTGTGTTCCCGGGATATATGAACATCTCTATTCAAACGGTTTCTCAAATTTCATAGCCAATCTCCTGGAACGCTAGCGTCTTTGTTCTTGAATCTGTTCGCGGTCACCACCAAACCTAGCTGCAGTCATTGCTGTTTTGCCACTAATTCGGATGACCCTTTCCAAAACCAACCATACCATTGAGTTAATTTTTCCGCGTTCTACGCCATGCTTCCCTCATTTCACTGAAACACCACTGAAGCCGACATCGATGTCTGTGGCCACGCGCCCGATCGTTGTCTTCGACGAAACCCGAACCACCACCGCTACATAGAGCCACCAGTAGTATCCTTAACTGAGAAGTGCAACCTTCGGCCTTTTTGATCCATCATGGGTGGTCTATACTAGATCTTAGCGTATTCCTTCTTTAATCCAAGACGGTACTTGCATATCATGCTAAGTCAATGCCACATCAATCTCCTTAGCCTAGTCAGCGAAGTCTGGTCTGCCCTACACTTCTTGAATCTTGTGCAATGATGTTATCAAGCCTGACACAGTGATTGTGTAATAAAGCCTTTTTCCCATAGGAAGATAGTTCTGGAAAATCAGCATTTCCTTTTCAGTCTAATCCATCTCTTGAAAGCTGTTCTCTTTTCATCTTAACTATAATTTAGGCGATTCTTGCATATAAATGTGTCTAAAATCATCCCTATCCAACCATAGTATTTTTAAAGTGTTTTAATGATGTTTGGTATGTTGTTCTTAGTGTTTTCCTTTGTGTTATTTGTCGGTAGTTCTCGCAATTAGTCGATAACTTTCCGGAGCAGTTCGAGGGACTTCAAGACCCAAGGTTTCGTCAGCACTGAGCAGCATTGGGTAAAAGGTAAGTGTCTTTGATCATATTGAACCTATGTTTTTAAATGTTTTTTTTACAAAATTGCATGCAGTGTCTGTCAATATGATGGGTAGTACCTATATTACGGTTTTCCCTAGATTTTTCTTTATCATCCCTTGGAACCTAGATGGTTTATGGTTAGGTATCTTTGGTGGGTAGATTGCTTAGCCATACTTTTGGGATACTGGGAAGTGTCATAATCTTGACTAATGAACATATGCAACAATAGTGGTTAATTTGTTAATGGTTTAGCAACATGGAACCTTAGGCCTTGAGCAAAGTAGTGTTGTTGATGTTGATGGTTATGTTTTTGGTTTAGTGTTTGCTCAAGTAACCTAAGTAAGGACCTGTTCGTGGAGCGACAACTCAAGAAATATCGGACCAATCACGAGATCTGGTATGGGACAGGTCTAACCTATTAATTAGTGGATTCCAGTTTTTGTGCGTGCCAAACGGAAGAATGGTTGTGTGGGGATGGCAAAGGCCAGAACCATTTGGATTGTGATATGAGATGTGTAGTGGAAGGGAAGGGTGAAAACTTTCCGGAGCTACAAGGCGCAAAAGGGGGCTTCTGGGTGGTGTGAATGCCACTTTGACGGTGGTGAACCTAGTGGGCATGCACATACTGGATGAAACTTTGTAACGGCTTTGTAGTGACTTTCCGGGCGACACACCACCGACGTGTGTTAAGTGTCTAGCTAAGACGGCAACATGGAAATCACGACTTGTGGGGAAAGCTGGACAACCTCTGCAGAGTGTAAAAACTGTTATAACAGTTGTGCTCACGGTTATAAGAGACTTGGATCCTCACATGATTAGTGGGTTGTGGTTATCAATTTGGTTGTGGTTGTAGTTATGATTCTGGTACAAGGAATACTAGATGGTTGTGGTTATAGTTCTGGTACATGGAGTACTAGATGGTTCTGGTTTTGGTAATAGTATAGAGAGTACTAGATTGTTATGGTATGCAAGGTGGGAAGCCTTGTATGCCAGGTGTTGGATTGTATGGGTTACATCCACTTAATAATTGTTTAATGCTTTAGAGTCCAAATATATTTTTATTACTCGTATTTACTCAAATATACCATGTGTTAGCCTATTCTTGATATAAGCCTGCATATCATTATTGTTCCCACACTTGCTGAGCGCATTCTGTGCTCACACTTGCTATTTTCCCTATGCTATGCGACATGTATGCTGCTGCTCAATGAGTGAAGATGTTGAAGATTATCAAGATGAGGTTGTGATGTTCTAGGCGCGTGTCTCTCGGTCGGTTGCCTGCGGTGTTGTTGGGCACCAGTGCTTCTGTTCCGCCACAGATATCTTCATAGAAGACAATATATGTCAATTGTTGTAAGAGTTTAACGTTTATTCTATAAAAGTATTGCTTTTGTTACTTCACCTATGACGTCCTTATATGCGTTGAACATCCTGAGCACACATAAGCCGCATCTAGTTTTGGCCGTTAAAACCGGGTGTGACAAGTCCCATGATATCATGTCACTAAAACAGGCATAATTCTCGCATACGAAGTCCAATTGAGGTGATCTTGGACATTCTGGAAAGCTTATGATACGGTAAGAACTGTTTGTTGGATATAATGGATTAAAAAAATCATACTTTTCTTATTTTTTATTTTTAGTGCTTTCTTTTACCTAAAAAAAGAAAGAAAGCTATAAGTAAAAGCAAAGACCTTAATTTTACTTTACACGAATTTTTTTTTACTTCATTTTTTCTTTCTTTTGTTACTCGAGTCGAAGAATTATGATAATTTTATAACTATCAACTGCCAATCTTTTCATTGGCATAGTTTATTTGGTTAATAGTTAATTGTTTTTGTTACAGAAAAATATATTAGTAAATAAATTAATTCAACTTTTTTGGAGGTTGATAGTTTATTTGTTGGAGAAGAGTAGATCCTTCTCATTTCAGGATTGATCATCTCGAGTTCTCTGTTCAGGGTGGAAATTCCATAATAAATAAGTCTTAAGCAAACTATTTTATTCACCTTTTTCGAACTATGTTTCATTCATATGATAGAATATGGGTTTAAATACATTGGATCTTTGCAAAGTCTTCCCTGATAAATACTTATTTCTTTTATTCATATTTCTCCAAAGATAGCAAGTTTGAATTAGTATACAAAACTAATGACTATTCATGATTCCATCCATATTGGATCAATTCTCGATACCACTTTGCAATGAAATTAGAGGAATGTTATAGTAAACTTCGTTTAAAACGATATGGTAGAAAGCAACGTGCGACTTGAAGGACATGATCGATTGTGGATTTTGCTATCCATCATTTTCCATAGTAATGAAAATGCTCTTGGCTCGACATAGTCTATTCTATTCGTCCCGAACCGAATTTGCGCTGGGTTGTTTATAAGTAAATAGTACACCATGGAGGTCGAGAGGTCAAAATTTCTTTTTTATCAAGGGAAAGAATCTAGGGTTAGTGAAAACTAATAAATTAGGCCAACTTTGTCAGTCTATCCTTAATATAGAAATCGAAAGAAAATAAGAAAAAAGTCCAATTTTGGAAGATTGGAAAAACTTTTTCGATTAAAAGGCTATCAGAATCAATCGTTCATATTCGATTTCTTTCGTATTCGATTTCTATAGAAGCGGGAAATGCTTTATCAAAGGAAATAAGAAAAAAAGAAAGGGTATGTTGCTACTCTTTTGAAAGAAAAAAGAATAGGAATTCCCGAAGTAATGTCTAAACCCAAGGATTTCACAAATCAAAGATAAAGGATTCCGGAACAAGTAAACACGATTTTCAACCGTCTCAACAATAGAATTAGATTAGAATAAGGAATAAAAGTCAATTTGTTCGAGATGAGATAAAGAAAAAAGTTTAGAGACGACTCAAAAAATTTCGAAGGATTTTTCTTTTGAAGTCTGTCAGTCAAAATTAGCCAACTTGAGTCATGAGTATAAATGAAATTTGTTTTTTCTTTTCTGTAAGGAAATTAATGCAAGTCATAGTCTAATTTCTATCTACTTGTATTGTAGACATAAATTCGAATCATTTTCTCAAGCCGTATGAGGAGAAAACCTCCTATACGTTTCTAGGGAGGGGGGGGGGCATTGTTTATCTATATCTATCCCAATAAGCTGTCTATCGAATTGTTGTAATTGATGTTCGATCTCAAAGAGAAGGAAGAGATCTTCGAAAAGTAGGTTCTTATGATCCGATAAAGAATCAAACTTGTTTAAATGTTCCTGCTATTCTCTATTTCCTTGAAAAGGGTGCTCAACCTACAAGAACTGTTTATGATATTTTAAGGAAGGCAGAATTCTTTAAAGATAAAGAAAGAACTTGGAGTTAATTGAAGAACTAAATGAATAAAAAGGTAGGATAGGGTAACTAGTACCCCTTAATTATTTAGACACAATTTGCCTCTTTCTTAGTCCTATTTTTTTTTTTGCTGCATTTATGTCGTGCCAATCCAACAAAAGCCCTTATTTTATTTCCTTTTTTATCTAATTGGTTTTCTTACGATTGTATTTCCATTGACAAAGGTCTATTGAACAAATAGAATTTGTAGATAGATAGGTCTCTTTATCGTCACTCCATATTAGGTATTTCTGTCTACACTTCGCTCAAATGATAGGGTTGCCCCCCTTGCATGTACTCTCATACACATACAAGATTATTTTATTTATTTAAATAAAAGTTGCTAAAAAAATGACTATTTTTCCATTGTGATTGGGGCCGCTCCTTTTTTAACCTTCGTGAAATTTAACCGTATCTGTTCATTTTGGTATTTTAATGTTTTTAATGGGTGACAAAATCTTTCTTTTGATGTCTTGCTAAGTCAATGTTTTGGCAGGAGCGTCTGGTGTAATTCCATCGATTTTTGGATTTCGATCGTATCTAAGATCCTATTTTATCTGGGTTGCTAACTCAATGGTAGAGTACTCGGCTTTTAAGTGCGACTATGATCTTTTACACATTTGGGTGAGGCAACAAATTCTTCCAGACTCTTGATAGAGTCTAGAAGACTGTGACTGATACTCAAAGGTAATGAACGGAAAAAATAGCATGTCGTAATAAAATCAATTTTTTTTAATAAAAAATTCTGATTTTCTAGGTCTAGTGAATAAATGGATAGAGCCTGACTCTAATTCTGGTAAAATAAAAAGCAACGAGGTTAACTTCTTAATTGGAATGATTCCCCGATCTAATTAGATGTTAAAAATAGATTAGTGCCTGATGCGGGGAAAGGTTGGGTTTTCCTATGAGTGGACCCTTGACTTTTTTTTTAGAAATCCTAATTATTCTTGATTATGGATTGAAAAGGGATGTTATGAATTGAGCGTGTAAAAGAAGCAGTATATTGATAAAAAGACTATATTCCAAAGTCAAAAGAGCGATTGGCCTGCAAAAATAAAAGATTTGTTCTTTTTTGTAATTAGAACAAACATAAACTAATTCGATAGAGAAAGATCCATGGATTAAACTTCCTTTCTTTCCAGGGTTTGTATTAAAAAAATGCAACACCCTGTTTTGACCATATTGCACTATGTCATCATTTGATAAACCGAGAAATGCTTTTTTTCTCTGATTCAAGTAGAAATACAAATGGAAAAACTCGAAGGGTATTCAGAAAAACAGAAATAAAGTCAACAATACTTCGTCTACCCACTTCTCTTTCAGGAATATATTTATGCATTTGCCCATGATTATGGATTAAATGGTTCCGAACATGTGGAAATTATAGGGTGTAATAACAAGAAATTTAGTTCACTACTTGTGAAACGTTTAATTATTCGAATGTATCAGCAGAATTTTTGGATTAATTAGGTTAATCATCCTAACCAAGATCGATTGTTGGATCACAGCAATTATTTTTATTCTGAGTTTTATTCTCAGATTCTATCTGTGGGGTTTGCGATCGTTGTAGAAATCCCATTCTTGCTAGGAGAACTATCTTGTCCGGAAGAAAAATAAATACCAAAGTTTCAAAATTTAGAATCTATTCATTCAATATTTCCTTTTTTAGAAGACAAATTTTTGCATTTACATTATCTATCACATCTAGAAATACCCTATCCTATCCATTTGGAAATCTTGGTTCAACTCCTTGAATACCGGATCCAAGATGTTCCATCTTTGCGTTTATTGCGATTCTTTCTCAATTATTATTCGAATTGGAATAGTCTTATTACTTCAATGAAATTGATTTTTCTTTTGAAAAAACAAAATAAAAGACTATTTCGATCCCTATATAACTCTTATGTATCAAAATATGAATTTTTCTTGTTGTTTCTTCGTAAACAATCTTCTTTCTTATGATTAACATCTTCTGGAACCTTTCTAGAACGAATCCACTTTTCTAGGAAGATGGAACATTTTGGTGTAATGTACCCAGGGTTTTTTCGGAAAACCATATGGTTCTTTATGGATTCTCTTATGCATTATACTCGATATCAAGGAAAAGGAATTCTTGCATGAAAAGGAACTCTTCTTTTGAAGAAGAAATGGAAATCTTACCTTGTCAATTTCTCGTAATATTTTTTCTCTTTCTGGACTCAACTACAAAGGATCCGTATAAACCAATTAACAAATTCTTGCTTCGATTTTTTGGGGTACCTTTCAAGTGTACCAATAAATACCTTGTTAGTAAGGAATCAAATGCTAGAGAATTCTTTTCTAATAGATACTCGAATGAAAAAATTTGATACTATAGTCCCCGCTACTCCCCTCATTGGATCCTTATCAAAAGCTCAATTTTGAACTGGATTGGGGTATCCTATTAATAAACCCGTTTGGACCGATTTATCAGATTTGGATATTCTTGATCGCTTTGGTCGGATATGTAGAAATCTTTTTCATTATCATAGTGGATCTTCAAAAAAATGGACTTTGTATCGACTAAAATATATACTTCGACTTTCATGTGCTAGAACTTTAGCTTGTAAACATAAAAGTACGGTATGAACTTTTATGCAACTATTGGGTTCAGTATTTTTAGAAGAATTTTTTACGGAAGAAGAGCAAGTTTTTTCTTTGATGTTCACCAAAACAACTCACTTTTATTTCCATGGATCACACAGTGAGCATATTTGGTATTTGGATATTATCCGTATCAATGACCTGGTGAATCCTCTTACTCTTAATTAATACTTAGACAAAACTAATAAACTAGAAATGATCGATATCAAGATAAAACTTTCACATTTTCCATTCTGAAATGTTCCCCTAAATAAATAGTAGGTGAATCTATTTACTAATTAAAAAAATTAGTGGACTTCCTCCTCGGAATAGAAATAGGCTATTTCTACATATGGAAAGTTGTGTGCAATGAAAAATGCAAGCACGATTTGGGAGGGATTTTTTTTCTATTGTAATAAGGAAGAATTATCTACTCCATCTGACTAGTTCCGAGTTCGAGTCCCGGGCAACCCATATGGAAAATAGAAAAGAGCAATCTGAGTTTTGAATTTTCACTCACTTCATTTACAAAATATTTTGGTTTGGTGAATTTTGTTATATGGAAATCCAATCGTTGGGGCTCGCTTGGTTGACATTGGTATATAAGCTATGTTATACTGTTAAATAACAAGCCTTCTATTATCTATTTTATTTCTAGTTAATACGTGTGCTTGAGAGTCCTTGCAATTTGAATAAACCAAGATCTTACCATGACTGCAATTTTAGAGAGGCGCAAAAGTACAAGCCTGTTGGGTCGCTTCTGCAACTGGATAACTAGCACCGAAAACTATCTTTACATCAGATGGTTCGGTGTTTTGATGATCCCTACCTTATTGACCGCAACTTCCGTATTTATTATCGCCTTCATCGCTGCCCCTCCAGTAGATATTGATGGTATTCGTGAGCCTGTTTCTGGTTCTTTACTTTATGGAAACAATATTATCTCTAGTGCCATTATTCCTACTTCTGCGGCAATCGGATTGCATTTTTACCCAATTTGGGAAGCTGCATCTGTTGATGAATGGTTATAGAATGGTGGTCCTTATGAGCTAATTGTTCTACACTTCTTACTTGGTGTAGCTTGTTATATGGGTCATGAGTGGGAACTTAGTTTCCGTCTGGGTATGCGTCCTTGGATTGTTGTTGCATATTCAGCTCCTGTTGCAGCTGCTACTGCTGTTTTCTTGATTTACCCTATTGGTCAAGGAAGTTTCTCTGATGGTATGCCTTTAGGAATATCTGTTACTTTCAACTTTATGATTGTATTCCAGGCGGAGCACAACATCCTTATGCATCCATTCCACATGTTAGGTGTAGCTAGTGTATTCGGCGGTTCCCTATTCAGTGTTATGCATGGTTCCTTGGTAACCTCTAGTTTGATCAGGGAAACTACTGAAAATGAATCTGCTAATGAGGGTTACAAATTTGGTCAAGAGGAAGAGTCTTATAATATTGTGGCTACTCACGATTATTTTGGTCAATTAATCTTCCAATATGCTAGTTTCAACAACTCTTGTTCTTTACACTTCTTCTTGGCTGCTTGGCCTGTAGTAGGGATCTGGTTCACTGCTTTAGGTATTAGCACTATGGCATTCAACCTAAATGGTTTCAATTTCAACCAATCTACAGTTGATAGCCAAGGTCGCATTATTAATACTTGGGCTGATATCATCAACCGTGCTAATCGTGGTATGGAAGTAATGCACGAACGTAATGCTCACAACTTCCCTATAGACCTAGCTGCTCTTAAAGTTCCATCTCTTAATGGATAAGGTTTTTCTACTAACATATAGAAATTTTAAAGGAAGGAAATCCAGAAATACCCAATATCTTGTTCCAACAAGATATTGGGTATTTCTTTGTTTATTCTAAATCTTTCTATTCTGAATTCAGTTAACAACGAGATTTAGTATCCTTTCTTGCACTTTCATAACTCATGAAATGCCGAGTAGGCATGAATTCCCCCAATTTGCGACCTACCATAGGACTTGTTATGTAAATAGGTATATGTTCCTTTCCATTATGAATCGCGATTGAATGGCCAACCATTGCGGGTAGAATGCTAGATGCCCGGGACCACGTTACTATTGTTTCTTTCTCCTCCTTCATATTGACCTTTTATATTTTTTCCAATAAATGACGAGCTACAAAAGGATTTGTTTTTTTTTTGTGTCATAGCTGATTACTCCTTTTTTTCATTTTAAAGAGTGTCATCCTATGTCCACTATCTCGATCGAGGTATGGAGGTCAGAATAAATAGAATAATGATGAATGGAAACAAGAGAAAATCCTTTAGCTGGATAAGGGGAGGATGTAGCCAAGTGGATCAAGGCAGTGGATTCTGAATCCACCATGCGCGGGTTCAATTCCCGTCGTTCGCCCATCGCATTATTGCAAATTCCAAAAATGCAATTTTCCATATTACTAGTTACATATTTATTTACGGCGATGAAGAATAAAACTATCACTATATTTTTTCCTTTTACTATTTCTTCTTCCAAGCGCAGGATAACCCCAAGGGGTTGTGGGTTTTTCTCTACCAATGGGGGCTTTCCCTTCACCGCCCCCATGGGGGTGGTCCACAGGGTTCATAACTACCCCTCTTACTACAGGGCATTTACCTAGCCAACACTTAGATCCGGCTCTACCCAAACTTTTTTGGTTCACCCCAACATTACCCACTTGTCCGACTATTGCTAAGCAGTTTTGGGATACCAAACGGACCTCCCCAGATGGTAATCTTAAAGTGGCCGATTTACCCTCTTTTGCAATCAGTTTCGCTACAACACCTGCTGCTCTAGCTAATTGCCCACCCCTTCCACATGTGATTTCTATGTTATGTATGGCCGTGCCTAAGGGCATATCGGTTGAAGTAGATTCTTCTTTTTTCTCAAAAAAACCCCTTCCCAAACTATACAAGCTTCTTCCAAAGCATACGGCTTTCTAGATGTATATGACGATCTCTAGACAGATGGATCTTATATGAATCGTATGATGAAGTACCATATGAGTGGATATAGAAAAGGAATCCAAATCTGCTGAATCGCTTATGTTATGATCTTCTACATCCTAGGTCTCCGCGTTCCGTATTCTGGCTTATGTTCTTCATGTAGCATTTAGATCGAATGACTCTATGAAATTACGTCGATACTTCCACATATTATGGGTAACGTAGGAGACATCCCTATTTTCACCTGGGGGTCTTAATTACCACTGCTTAGCTTTCAATTCGCCTTTGACCATCAAATTAAATGTGAATAACCCGTCCTCCTCTCTTTGAAACAAGGGGCGCTTCCGGTTCCGTGCGTGCTTCAAACAATTTTGTCTTCTCCATATTACCGTATCTCTAGAGTCAATAATTTTCTATGAGGAACTATTGAACTCAATCACTTGCTACCGTTACTCAACAGTTTTCTGTTGAGGTCTATCCCATAGAGGTAGTCAAATTGGATCAGTGATCGATTTCTAGGTTTTGTCATAAACCTAATTGGTTACTTCCAATTACGTAAGTCAATAGTTCAAACCGCACTCAAAGGTAGGGCATTTCCCATTGATATAGGAACTTTTGTACCAGAAACAATAGTATCTCCAATTATAGCCCCTCTGGGATGTAAAATATATCTCTTCTCACCATCCCCATAGTGTATGAGACAAATGTATGCATTTCGATTAGGGTCATATTCTATGGTTATGATTCTACCAGATATGTCTTTTTGATTCCGTCGAAAATCGATTTTACGGTATAGACGCTTATGACCTCCCCCTCTATGCCTTGTGGTAATGATTCCTCTAGCATTACTACCTTTACCACAATGGTGCCGTCCATGGATCAATTTATTTCATGGATTGGATTTCACTTGCATGTCTACGGTTCCCTTGCGTGTGCTCGGGATAGGTGTTTTGTATAAATGTTTCGCCGTATTATTAAGTATTCTCTTTAGTTCTTTTCTCTATCTAGAAGTGGAATAGAATAACCCGGTTGAAGGGTAATGATCATACATCTGTAATGCATTGTATGTCCCAGAATAGGTCCCATTCTTCTACCCTTTCCGGGTAGTCGATGGCTATTCACAGCTACTACCTTAACACCAAAGAAGAGTTCGACCCAATGCTTTATTTCTGTCTTAGTGAATCCCAATTCGACATTAGAAGTATATTGATTCTTTCCCAATAAACAAAGACTCTTTTCTGTAAATACTATGTATTTGATTCCATCCATAAATCGACTTTCCCTCTTATGCTCTGAGTTCCAGTATCAATAAGAATTCGAGTTCTTATTGTTCTTATGTTATGGTATGAATAAACCATATCAATTCGTTATGTATGGATGATGGGTGAGATTTCATGGATAGAGAGCCAGTTCCAATAGACTTATGGAACGTTCCTGTTCGCGTGCATCCAGTAGGAATTGAACCCTCAAATTTACCAATTATGAGTTGGGCGCTTTAACCATTCAGCCATGGATGCTTAACAGGGATCATCGTACATCGTAAATAACCAATTTTCATATAGAAAGACATATAATAGAAAAATGTAATCAAAAATATTTAGAGATGGCAAATATTCGGAAATGACTATGAAAACACCTCTCTGGATCCTCGAATTGAAAGAGAGATTGAGAGGGATCAATAATCCTAATTCTCTCTATTTGGAATGGATCCATTTGAGTCTGACTCATAGTGATCATTTCTCTTTAGCAAAGAATGACCTTGGTTATCAAAGGATTGAACAACCAGGATCCATTTACTTATGATACCTAGTTGACATTGCTAACAAGGATCTACTGAATTATGAGTTTAATAGATCCTCTTTAGCAGAAAGACGTATATTTCTTGCTCATTATCAGACAATCACTTATTCCAAAACCTGGGGCTAATCGTTTTCATTTACCATCTCATGGCAAACCCTTTTCATTCCGCTTAGCCCTATTAGGTATTTTAGTGATAGGTTCTATAGGAACTGGACGATCCTATTTGGTCAAATACCTAACGAAAAATTCCTATTTTCCTTTCATTAAGGTACGAGGGCTTCTTATTCCACAAGAACGAAAGCACCTTTTCATTCTTTCATATACTAGGGGTTTTTACTTGGAAAAGACAATGTTCCATACTAAAGGATTCGGGTCCATAACCACAAGTTCCAGTGCACTAGATCTTGTAGCACTTAGCAACGAGGCCCTATCCATTAGTATTCCACATAAGAAATCCATTATAGAAACTAATACAATTAGATTAGCTCTTCATAGACAAACTTGGGGTTTGTGAGCCAAGATAAGACCGGCTCGGGATCATGGGACCCTTTTCTATCAGATAGGAGGGGATCTTGTACAAAATAGACTTCTAAGTAATAACCCCATAGATCCTATACCTATCTATATAAAGAGGCAATCATGTCAGGAAGCGGGTTTTTCTTTGGCCAAATGGTACTTCGAACTTGGAACGAGCATGAAGAGATTAACGAGACTTATTTCTCTTTTGAGTTTTTCTAGCGGACCAGTCGCGCAAGATCTTTGGTCTTCCCCTGGAACCGATGAAAAAGTGGGTCGCTTCTTATGGACTCGCTCAGAATGATTCTTCTCTATCTATAGTTCATGGCCTATTAGAAGTAGAAGGTGCTCTGGTGAAATCCTTACCGACAGAAAAAGATTGCAGTCGGATTGATAATAATCGAGTGCCATTACTTCGTCGGTCCGAACCAAGGAATCCGTTAGAAATGTTTTGAAATGGATATTGTTCTCTCTTTGATCAGGGATTGCTATATAAAATGGGTAAGTCACTAATCGAATCCCTTTGACAAATCGGGTGTCATATTAGATATCATATTCTATATATATAGAAATATCATAAACTAGACATAGAATTTTTGGTTGGGAA